>NC_043997.1:25155681-25375681 GCF_902150065.1 Myripristis murdjan | reverse complement strand
TCCTCTCGCCTTCAAACCTCATCTCTAAAATCTGTTTCCTTCTCACCTCAAAGAGCCTCAATAGCCTGACACGAGTTCAAAAGTTCAGTGTCTCCTCTTTACTGTGTATTCTGCCCTCAGAACGTCTGTGATTCCTCAAATGACGGTTTAAACCTTTTCGATGCAACATCAAAACATGTGCAACTGAAGCCTATCAAGACGTGTTAATACAGATCGGCAGCGCAGGTGTCAGGAAACTTTCTCATATGTTGATATTTTGAAATGTTTTGTGATGTAGTGGCGTATAAAGTGAGCAGACAACACTGCGTTGGGAGGCAGGGGAGGTGGCAGATGGCAGGCTGGGCTTTGCGTCCTGTGCCAAAAGCAAAAGCTGTTTTCATTTTTAATCATGTTAGCTGGCTAATATTACCTAACATTAGGTAACGTTTCATAATGTTAATCCATGACCTTTTCCTAGCCTTAACCATGATATCAAACCTTTTCCTGACCTTGACCATGACAACAGACACTGTCCTAATCTTAACCATGGCGGCCGACCTTTCCCTAACCTTAATTATGACAGTGTTCTCCTTAGCCTAACCATGGCCTTCTCCTAACCTTAACCATGGCAACAAATCTTTTCTCAGTGTTAACCATGACCTTTTCCAAATGTTAACCATGTAGTTTTGGTAGCTGACGCAAGTATAGCTAATCATGTGATGTTGACCCAGGCTCCACTATATTGGGTCTAAGTGTAAATGTTGATATGCAACTCATTTTTGATTCATAGAAGTTGACATTTCCACAAACATTCTGCTTGCAGAAATGGTATAAACATTTTATTCTGGCAACCGGGTTGCATGTGGGGATCTGACAGAAATTTAAGAGACACTTGCTGTGCTACCTGTCTGGAAACAAAGGAAGGCGGCACACTCCAGCTCCTTTACTTAGCTTTACTTTAAGTCGGCAAGCCCTGAAGAAGACTCTGCCTGAAACACTGGTTAAATATTTAAAATAAACCAAAGTAACCAAGGTTGAAGTGTGCGACTTTCTTTGTTTTCAACCACACTGCGTTTGTTCAACGGCCTGCACCTCCTGTTTAAAGCTGATTTATAGTCCATTTTGCGTCCATGGCGCTCATGGCACGAACGGCACAGCACGGTGGTGCCAATGGCAGGCCACTCCTGGTTCTTGGGCTTGAGACAGCTTGAACAAGCCGGGTGCATCCTTATTTGTTTATCAAGGAAGTGATGTTACTGCAACCAATCATCATCTGTTCATCCAATGTGGCCTCCATTGCGCCATATCGTGTTATTACAAAAATTGGGAGGTCGATGCTACAGAGCTCAATGTTGACCACCGTTCAGGCTCCATCCATTCATGCCTTTACATGTGAATCCTCATCCTTTCCCTTTTCCTGTAAGTTACATATGAACTAAGTTTATTAATTCACTTTGAAAAACGTCCTGAAAATATAGCCTTGTTAAAAGAATGCATGAGCTGCTTTCCATAAATCAGATTTTTATCATTTCCCTGTCCCTGTTTTTTTGTGATGTTGGCTTATAAATGGCCTAATCTAAATCTAAGATCCCCCACTTGAAAGCAAGGAGACTTTTGTATGGGGCCAGCAGTATATAACTTAAATGACGCAATGAAGATTTTCATGTACAAACATTTCCTTGAGGCCGAGCTGATTTGGAGGCAGAAAAATGTATTTAAATAATTACATCTGACTCCAAATAATTATTTGTTGATTTAAGCCTTAATGTATGGCGCCAAAGAGACATTATGAGACATTATGGAAATCAAGCTTAGCCAGGCTAACTTGCTCATTTAGATCGCTGCTTCAGCTGAAGACTTTCTTGTGATGTTATGACTTCTCAAAATCTTTTTAATTGTTTTACAGCGTCCCTAAAAACCTGTTGTAGCGACAGAACAGGTAATTAGCTTGTCATTCATTGGTATGCAAATTAAAACAAGGCTAGTTTTAGCCAATAAGCATGGGTTTTTCACTGGTGTACACACACACATGCAAAAAAAACAACAAAAAAACCAACAACAGAAAGCAAAGCCTTTGTGGACTAGCCTATATATCAAACTGACATATTATCAGATCAAATTTATTTTTATTCACAGAAAACCTTGCTTCTTCCAGGTAAAACTGTTTTTGCATCCACTCACTAAGATTTAACTCAACAAATGTAATTATTGCAGCTTGAGGAGCAGCTCTGCATGTGAGAAATGTTTATATAGTAACCGTCAGTGAGTCCAGCGGTCTTCCAAGGAGGTCAGAGGTCATCCACAGAGCAGCAGCCCTCGAGCCTGTGTGTTTTGCTCAGAGACTCAAAGGCAGGGCGGCTGCTTGGTGATGACAGGTGTTGGAATGGTCTCTCTCCAGCCACTGGCCCACCTTTTCCCCTAATTTACATATGAAGATGTCATTGCAGCTACTGTCATTTATAGTTTATAGATGGGAAGGTCCTTGTGAAGAGTGGAGACTAACAGCAAGGATGGAGTGGAGATTGAGTCCACCTTATTCAACATTTACAAAATAATTATCCCTTCTCTTACTGTCTGTCTTTAATATTTACAGGAGAAATGCCTGGTGTACATCATGGTAAATAGTATGAGCGTTATGAAGATTAAATGAGAATATTATATTTTGAGGGAAATAAATTAGTTAATGGTTTTCTGACAGCAGGACTTTTTGTTGGTGATGGATTTGTGGGTGAAACGGGGTACTTGATTGAAAAAACATACGTTTATTGTCATTGTGGTTACACAATGAAATTCACTTGGCACTCTCAGCAGCAATTAAAAACAATTCAACACAAGACAAGATGGGATAAAAACAGAGGTTATCAATTAGTCAAGGCTAAAACACATTTGTTGGTTATAATATGACATGAACCAGCTTGCTGTGAACTTGTGACAAGGACAAGGAAACCTGCGATGCCACATGTTGTGTTCTTTAAGGCTCTGCAGCATATTATGTTCTATTAATTTATACTTCCAGTTCATTTATATAGGTCTTTCGAGTTATATTTATATTATAATAATAATAATAAAAAAACACATATATGTGTATACAGAGGTAGCGTGGCCGAGCGGTCTAAGGCGCTGGATTAAGGCTCCAGTCTCTTCGGGGGCGTGGGTTCGAATCCCACCGCTGCCAGTGGGCTTTTTCAAAGCATTGCCTCTCTGCAGCTGGATATGATCCTTAAATCATTGCATGAATCTTATGGTCGCAGGCTGGAGGTCATAGTAATCCCAGTCTGCTGCTTTTAATCACCATACCAACTTGTCCACGTTTCCTTCCCTCTCCACAGTTACAGCGGAACAGGGAGGCTTCGTGGGGTCCCCTCCCTCCAATTCGATGCAGGCCTTGGCTGACAGGGAAACCGTCCTGCCCTGTCGGTACAAGGCACAGGCGGGCGACACGGTGGTGCAGGTCACCTGGTATAAGAAGTCGTCCGATGGCTCCAAGGAGCAGATCATTGCTGCACATTACACTGACGGACAGACAAGTAGGTTGAGGAGGTGGTGCTGCAGACCTTCACACTGCAGCCTGAACATCAGTCACTCCCCATTCTCCATCACAAGCTAAAAACAAACCCCTTACAACAGCACACAGCAAGCCAAACCATCCTCTGTCATTTAGTCTCAACAATTTTAACTTCTTGGAATTTTCTTGAATCAAGTGTCATTTCCTTGAGCCTAGTGAGTGGATCTGCCTTGCTTCAATGAACTTATACAGAGGAATTCTTTAAAAAGTGAAACTGCAACCGCAACAAGTGAGATTAACTCATCCGAGTGGCAGCTTGTTTGCACTTGTTTTAAGAAAAAACAAGATTTTTAAGACAGACTTGACTTGAGATTCTCTCCTCTTTCCACTCACTCAAGGAATTCCCTCTTTCTCTCTCATTTATTGGTATTTGCTTTTTTATCCTTGCCCTCACTCTTAAAGCAAAATTTATTCCATTGATTAATAAATATTGACTTATTTAATTTAATGGCAGCTAACTTTGAGTTAACAGATGTTGTTTGGACAGTTACTTGTCTTCTTAAAGAGCTGGTTAAATGAAACCCTGGTACTTTTTGGTCTTGGTGATCTAGGAATTGAGTCTTCTACTGTTGCACTCATTGTAGTTAAATGCTGAAAGAGTAAACGTACTGTCATACAAGAGTGCAGACTTACATGTAAATGAACCTGATGAAACAAGCCCTTACTCCTGTTTTGGATTTTATTCTTTTTTTTCCTCCCTCACGCTCCATGTCTCTCCCTCTCTTCTCCTTTCTCTTGCTCTGTCTGTAGCGTTCAGTTCGTGGTCAGGCCGGGTGCGCTTCAGAGAAAGCGATCCCATCCTCGACTCGTCCATGGTCATCATGAGCACAAAGCTCTCCGATGGCGGGAAATACATCTGCCACATCAGCACCTTCCCCGAAGGCAACTTTGACTTGGAGCTGTCACTCATCGTCAGCAGTGAGTCCCTCCCTCACCACTTTCACTGAGCTTTTTGCTGCATCAAAGACCCGATGATATGTTTTATGAGCAGGACAATTCGTAATGATGACAAAAGTCCTACTTCTTCCAGAGACAGCAATCATGTAACAGTAGAGCTGTATGTGTGTACTGTATGTAGGAATTATCTTTTTGTTGATTTTTTTTATCTACCTATCTATTCTTATTTGTCTGTCAAAATTTCATAACAGGCATAACTTAAATAAAATGGTATGGGAGCCTAATGCCACTACATTAAAAAAGGCTATGCACTAATTTAGAAGCGCTCTTACAGCCAGTAGCTTTAGCCTGTGTTGTGGTGGTCTCATTATTTTGTGCATGATGGATAATGTTATTAAGGAATATTTTCATTGGTGTTTCAAAAACAAAGACATTTTAATAATACAATATGAAAACAAGTAAAGTAAATGTGCAATTGTGAGAAGGAAAAAAAAAATACACAATTTATCCATTTTTTTAACATTTTTTATTTTTTCATATGGCGGGAATGGGCTTCCATAGAAGAGTCATAATGCTGACTAATAACACAATAACTTGTAGGAATGAGATTAAAGTAGAAAATAATCAAGCTGTATGTTATTGAGTCAATATGATTATCTCTTAAGAGGTAGTAACTGTCAGTTTATGTAATAATGCATTTGCCTTTTTTATTCCATTTTCAATCCATATAGTGCGACAGCAGTTATTACATTTTCACTTGCTGATTTTTGTCCAAAGGTCAAATTAAGCCCACTATGCATTGATCAGATTGAAATATAATGATTAGCTTTATATTTAAATCGATTTCAATAATTTGCTCTGTCCTTGCCTTTCCTTATCCCTTATATGGCAAAACACTAATTAAAAAAGCTGAATTTCCCAGAAAAGTGATAAAGTGATGCTTAAATGAACTTTTAAATGAATTTTTCAGATTCTGGGCTTGGTATTGGTTGAAATTGAGGCTGAAATTTTGAGTAGTGACAAAGTGGTCCAACTGTAGCTCCACTTGACCTGTGACCCCTCCCCCTTTCCTCCCCTCCCACAGGTGATCCCATCTCTGAACTGATCCCTGTGACTCTCGTGGAGGGACAGTCCTACCACCTGGCCGCCACCTGCCGTGCTATGGCCCACCCGCCGCCCCGCCTCTCCTGGGACACGGACCTGAGTGGCCATTCCACCAACCGCACCTCCGACAACGGGGCGGTCTCCTCTCTGTACTCCCTGCACCCCCTGAGGAGCATGAACGGGAAGAAGCTGGATTGCCTGGTGTGGCATCCGACTCTACGGCAGCCCCGCAGGCTCAGAAACACCCTGGTGGTGCACTGTGAGTAAATACTGGCCTTTTCAAAATCATAATCCAGCACTTGGACAAGCACATGCCCAACAACGGACACACATAAATACAAGCAGATGACAAACAGGAAAGTAAAAATTCCTTTTTGTGGCTTTTCATTTTTAATGTAAAGTCTGCAGCATTCATTTTACATTCTTCTGGATATGAGTGTCGGCTAAAAACCTCAAATGGGGGTGCAATTTTAAATGCAAATTCAGCAGTTACTGATTTGCTTATATTTGCTTTCAGTTCTTTTGAAGTGGTATGTTTTTTTGTGGCACTTTTTTCTCTCACTTGCACGGACTGAAGCAAATTAAGCAGAGTTTTTTTTTTTTTTCTTCCAGTCCCTCCGGATGTGAAGGTGTCTGGCTTCAATGGGGACTGGTACCAGGGTTTGGAGTCGGCTGCCCTGAGGTGTGTGGGTGGAGGAAACCCCACATCAGAGAACTTCACCTGGACCAGGTAGGACCCGCCTTCTGTCTCTCGCTGTCTGGATGACTGGGTGACTAATTGTCTGATGTGTCTGGTCACTGTTTCTCGTAACTTGAGCAGCAATTAATCCAATTTTGCTATGAGTCGTCACCGCTTGAAGAGTTTAAATGGGACTTTCAGTGAGGTTACGCTCAGGTCAAGAAGAAATGTATGACATGTAATCCAGCACGATATTATTATAGCTTGGTGGAGCTCTCCGGGTCACAAATTTGTTTATTCTGCATGATTTATTTAGCCACACCGGTATTTCATTGTCACCTGCTAATGGTGCTGTCTCAATGGAAAATGACAGATTCAACCATCGTGCGTGTCATTGCACATTAACTGCTCAGCAATAAATCCCACGGAGGGTTTGACTTAGATTCCTGTTTGAGTCACCTGGTGTCAACTCACCGCCATTTCCTTTGGTGCATCGATGCTTTCTCAGGGTGTGGTGTAAAAGTTTGGCCAGGGATATGAAAGCCGTGAAAAAAAATGATGCCAGAAAAATGGCTTCTGTCACATTATGGGAAATGACAGTTAGGCCTGCAGGGAAATCCTCTATGGTCTCGCAGGCTACAAAGCTGGCAAAGCATATTGAAGAGAAATGCGTAAAATGTTTTGGTGAGGTTTTCCGTGTGGGCTGTTACTGCCAGAGAAGTTACATGCAAATTCCCACCACAGTGTAAGCCATTAATCACAGGAACACATCTTGAGAAAACTGAGTGTTTGTGAGAGAGGCTTAGCAGACACACGCCATGCATGAAGACACACACACAAACACACATACACACATATGAATCCACTCCTTTTTTCATAGGGAGTCAGCACTCAAATCTCCTGTTACAGTCAACCTCTTCTTACTCATGCACTCAGCTCTGGCAGACACACACACACACACACACACACACACACACACACACACGTATGGCGGCTGTGGTAGCGGGCAAACCTGTTGTCTTTGTCAGTGCATAGCAGCAGGTGAAGTAATAGCTGGTGTCACCGTGTCATGTTGCAGCTTGTGCCGAGAGCAGACAGAGGAGAGAGTTTCACACGAAGGAGGGAGGAAAAGGGGGAGAGAGAGAGAGAGAGAGGAAAGAGAGAGGGATGAGTAACCCCGGAAAGGAGAGAGAGAGAGAGGCGAACTTGTGGGAGCGGGCGAGCAGAGCGGGCTGGGGTGGATCAGTGGGCGGTGGGAGGTGGACGGGGAAATAGAAAGTGTGGATTTGTGTTTGCGATGTTATCAACACATGGTGTCTGCTGCACATGGAAAAATAAACTTTCCTGTAGGTGATAGGGGCTCTGCTTAGTTTAATACCTACCGGCAACACAGATCAATTTGAATAGAACCTCAGACTTGTTTCATTGATATATTTATGGCATTTTGCAGCAACACGGACCGGAGATGCTATGAAAGCAAAATTAAACTTTGATAGACTGCTGGGTTGTATAGTTCCCTGGGTGTGATACGAGTCCACATGGTGGTGAAATCTCCTCAGTAGCTGCTCTGTGCTGCCCTGAGCTGATAATCCACAATGCTGTATTTCTACTATAACTCTCCATTTACTTCCATGATGCAGCAGAACAACTCTCAAAATAAGCCTTTTAGCATATAAATGAACACAAAGTGGATTATGCCAATACAGGTGGTAACAAGTCCTGGTACCCATTTTTTGAGGAAATTAAAGGTTAATTTCTATTTGAAGTGTAATTTGAAGTATGTCCTGCGGGTAGTGTCTGCAGGAAATAGTACGAGAAGAATCTACCTTTGCTTTCACAAAAAATTGTAGTTACATGTTGTTTTGGGGACTTTGATTATTGGTATAATCCATGACATGATATAGCATAATATGAACCACATTTATCGTCATAAACACAAAGTGATTAAAGGAGCATGGAAATGTGTGATATATTTGTTTTGCATTTGTACTACTTGCAGGAAGGGTAAAGCGCTTCCAGAAGGTGTGATCCCTCACCCTAATGGTACACTAATTTTCGGGCGAGCCCTTCACGTGTCGGACTCCGGCACCTACCAATGTGTGGCGAAGAATGCAGCCGGGTCGGGGGAGGCGGAGGTGACGATCAACGTGGCAGGTTGGTACCAGCGCTGTCGACGTGAGAGACTCAGACTTGTGATGGCCTAATACTACATACCGCGAGAAGAAGATGCGCCTATCTGTCTTATTTTCCTTCCTCTTTTCATTTTTGAATGACTAACGTGTTAACCCCCTGCTGCACAACAGAGAAGCAGGAGCAGACGCTACCTGAAAATCTGCTGATGATCATCGTGGGCGCCGTGGCTGGGGGGCTACTCATCACGATGCTTGTCATTGTCATCTGCGTGACATGCCACCACAAACGCACCAGCAAGAAACTGGAGCAGGAGCTCACTGAGAAGAAGTACGCTGACACGCCGCGATGTTCAATTAAGATGACATAAGATAAGATGAGATGAAACTTTAATGACCCCCGGGGGGGAAACCGAGTTGTTTAATATGAGAACGGTGCAAATGAGGACTATTAAACATAATGCATTTGACAGTTACAACGCTGGAGCATGTTGAGTGGAGGCAGAAGACTGAAAAGAATGAAGTAGATCAATAACAGCATCATGCAGGATGTGCAAATTAGCAGCAATAAACTACCCTGAGACAAGAAATGAAGTAATATGTATGGGGTGAAAAATGTGCAGTATGAAACAAAAATATGGAAATAGGAAGAAAACCAAATATATGAATGTGCGGCATATATTCCAGATAAAAAAAAAAATTTATGCATATCATTGACACCAAATTGAATAGATTGTTCAGCAGATTGTTGGCAGTTTTAATGATTTCATTTTTCTTCTCCTCCTCTAAAATCTATATCCATCCCTCATTCTTTTCCCAGAGAGGAAATAAGCACACTGTCGAGACAAGCGTCCTTCAGGAGAATTAACTCCGTCAGCACAGATGTCAGAGGAACGGTAATATTATTTCATTCTCACTGAATGTGTTGTCTCGCAGCAGCCTTCTGCAATGTGGTCTTGTCGTAGTGTGTGAAATGAGTCAGGCCAAAACCAGGAGTATCACTCTTTGCAGTGCACGAATAGATCTAAGACCAGCATTTCCTTTCAAATCAGTAGAATCACACTTGCACACTGGACTTTTATTTTTTTATTTTTACTTAATTCTCCTATTGTGATGAATGCAGACTCAAGACATGCTCTTTTAGTCATGTGACCATGAGTGTTAGTTAGGAATGGCAAAATATTGCACAGTACCATAGCTTGTGACTGAGTCCAACTCTGATCTTTAGGGTGAAAAGGTATTTCAAACAACATCTAGAAAATAAATTGCACAGGGGAAGCAGTCAGAAGTTTGATGGCCTGTGTGTAATAATGTGTCATCAAGTCATTTCTCTGCTTGCGCTACTGCTCAGAAACGTAGTGCATGTGAATGGCTTTTTGGTGGCAAATTGCAACAGATGTAGGGGCATGGCAATACCTTAGGGCTCTTTTTTTTTTTAAGTTCCTGTACATGACAAGGATTGAGTGGATCCTCATCGTCAGCCCCACGGCTAATGCACCCATCCTTTTTGTTTTCACCCCAGACAGAGGAGAACATCCCTCTGAGGGTGGAGGGAACCCTGCGCACCAGCCTTTCCTCACTCGGGGTCAGTCTACGAATATATCTATCTCTGCATGCAAGGCCAGGGCCGGGGACTGAGGCTTTATTGTCCAGATGCCAGGCAGCTAAGTTCTGAGCTCTGCAGGCAATGCTTTTCAATATTTCTGATCTAAATGCAGTGCATGTTACATAATTACACATCATATTGTTTAGGACATTTGGGCTGTCTTTCCTGGGACCTTTTGCTTCAAGAACATTGTTGGTTCGTTTCTCCGAGTAAAACTAATCCCTCCTGTAGCTTTACCTGGTACTTACATTTGAGCTGGCATTCAGCACATCAACAGCTTTACCTATCTTTGGTGCAATTTATAAACAGTGACCTGAACAGTGAGTTAATATGGTTTCAGCAATCTTTAATTCTTTACATTTTAGACATTTAGCTGCACTGCCAAAACAGTCGATTTTATCAAGCAGTTATTCTGCTACTGAATCCTGAAATGTGTTTCCCTCAAAACATCTGCCAGTGGGGTGAGGTTCAGTTCAATTCAGTTCAGTTCAACTTTATGATCCACTTTTTGTGTGCAAAAGGTAATAAAAAAAAAAAGTTTTTTGCTTGTATGTGCAAAAGTCTACCATAATTCCAATACAGTTTCACTTGAGAATCAAAGGAGGATCGCTCCACTAGTCTCAAGACAATCTCCGTTAACAGTTCAAGAAAATTCCTGACTGATTTGCATAGGAAACAAATGAAATGATCTCACCCTACTGACCTATTTTTTCTGCTTGTTTGACAGAAATACAATTTTAAGATCAACACCAGACTAGATGATTTGATAAGGTGGAAGAACTCTGATTGATCACTGCAAAAACTCAAAATCTTACCAAGATTATTTGTCTTATTTCAAGTCAAAAATGTCTTATTCCTAGTCAAAATATCTCATTACACTTAAAATAAGACATGATCACCTCAGAAGTAACTTGTTTTTAGACAATTGTCTCTTGTTTCAAGTGAAAATTTGCTTGAAACAAGTGAAAATTTGCTTGTTTCATTGGCAAAATTTGTTTCTTGTTTCTAGCTAATTTTCACTTATTTCAAGTGAATTTTCACTTTTTCCACTGGCAAATTTTGCCAATGAAACAAGCAAATTTTCACTTGTTTCAAGTGAATTTTCACTTGAAACAAGTGAAAATTGTTTCAAGTGAAACAAGTGAAACAAGTGAAAATTGTCTAAAAATAAGTTACTTCTGAGGTGATCATGTCTTATTTTAAGTGTAATGAGATATTTTGACTAGAAATAAGGCGTTTTTGACTTGAAATAAGACAAATAATCTTGGTAAGATTTTGCGTTTTTGCAGTGATGATTTTCAATCACTGAAGAGCCAAAATTGGAGGCTCATCTCAATTTGGTTTAGACTGTGGGTGCATGTAAAGATACAGTACAGACAACAGTATATGTACTGGTATACTAATCAGTGTTTTTTCCTGCACTGACAGGAGCAGGCTCGCTGCCGAGACAGCCGATCGACCATCTCAGGCGGGCGGGGAGGAGGAGGAGGAGGTTCAGGGCTCGACTACCTGGGGCGACCTGTCCTGCACAACAGCTCACGAAGGGGCAGAGACAGGCCTCTGGATAGAGATGAGGAGAACCGACTCAGAGTGGAGTCATATGTGAGAAACAGCTCCATTTCCTTGGTAAGTGTGTATGGCTGCGTGTTTGTACGTGCCCGCATGTATTCATGGGCATGCCAAAGCCTGATTTAATTGAATTGCAGTATCGAGCTTATTAAAGTCGGCACACTTACCTGCTGATGATGCAACTAAGACCTTTGTCTCCCCTGTAGCAGGAAAGCCGTCTCCACCCACCTCTGATACCCTCTCCTTTCCCGGTGATACACTCCACCGAGCTGCTGAGGCAACTAAACGGGAACGCCATCATGCCACCAGATGGGGGTTCACTGCCAGGAGACATCACCAGGAATCAGCAGAACTCCCCCCTGAGCTGCAGCTACCCGCCAGTGACAGACGACGAGGATGAAGAGGACGAAGGTCTAGGGGGGTTGATGAGTCCTGTGAACCAGGAGCGTCCCGATGACCAAGACAGCGAGACCAACAGCTCCCAGGTGTCTGAAGCCCACAGTACCCGCTTTCAGCAGACTAATGGCACACTGAGACCCAAACCCCGGCAAAACCCCATGGCGATAAGTCCCCATGCCTCCCTCATCCACAAGGCCCAGATAGTTTAGCGAGCAGCTGGGAAAAAAAGGTGTGACCCCACAGGAACGGCCCCTTCCGGTCTTCCAGACGGGGTTCGGATATGGATAAGTGCACAAAGTGAGTTTTTAATTGCAGCCCAGCACCAAAAAACCTGATTGTGAAGCGACAGCATCACGAACTGCTTGAGGCTGACTCTGCAAACTATGGACTGTGTTATTACACCGCTGCATCCTCCGTGTTGTATTATATATTATGTAGTGACACCGTGTCTTAATGTCTTCGGTGTCACTAAAGGAAAAATCCACCCTAAAACACTTTCAAGGTGCACTATACAAAACTGAGGGTAGATTAAAGTCGCTACTTTTTAGATTCAGATGAAAAAAAAAAAAAAAACATGGAATAAGCAGGTAATTTATCGGTAACTCAGGTAATGGCATGAACCGTCAAATTTTGTTCCACTTTTTCTCCCAGTTGAGACTAAAAGCCTTCACCCTCAGGTCTGACGAGGAAAACCATGTAGACACAGCCATCCCGTTTTGTGCTTATTCCACGATTTTGTCAGCTCAGGCGTTAATTTTACATGGTGGACCTTTAATGCTGTTTAAACAGCCTAAATGGCTCATGATGATGTAGCGTGCATTTTTTGGGGGGTTGAGGGTGCACTTTTCTTATTCCCACAAATGTAAAGACCATTGAGATTGAGAGCAGAAAACGTTTCAACCAAGATATCAGCGGCAAATGCGTGGTGTACCATTACTCGCTCAGGTTTAAAGAGCAAGGGCTTCTTTCCAGACTCACCATTTTGCTCCGATGTTTAGCAAGCTGTAAGACCTCGTAGACACTGTGTTTTGACTAAAGGGTCTATGTCTAGCATTTTCTTGCCAGGAAAAACCTCTCAGTGGGCTAATCACTACGGCTCTGTCCACCTATATTGATAACAAACTCGACGTACGCAAGGCAACCTGAGGGAAGGTGTCAGGAATTACCACACTTCATGTCAAAATGACTCCTGGAACTGAAAAGTGCTTCTGAGGGAGGATTTCGACTTAGATCTGAGTGTCGAGTGGCACAGTGTCTGTAAATCTGTACAATATGCAAATGAATTACACTAACATAATAAGAAATAGTTTTTTATTGAATGTGTTTTAATGACATTGTTACTACCAGACTATATAGCCTATCGGTGCATCACTCTATGTGAATATTATTCACATCTGGACTCTTGTGAGGCTCAAGGCTATATGCTGTAAAAAATAATTATAATAATCAGGCTATCACAACAGATCTGCCAAGTTCCTCTTCAGCGCTGGAGGTTGGAACTTGGACTGCTACAGACTTTTAATATGGTGGCAAAATGTGTCAGGTATTATTTTTGGTAGATTGTTATTCTGTGGATTGATTGTAATGTATTCTGCTCTGTTACAGCTATGACCTAAGCAATGCAATATGCCAGGAAAATAGAGGAAAAATCAATTTTGCTTTCTTGGCAAATATGAAGTATTATTGTGTCATACACACGTGTATTACAATGTCTTGTCTCGTTTTGTCTTGTTTTTCTATGCCTACTACTGTAAATACTCTCTTGTTTCAGGAACATGTCAAATGCCTTGGCTTATAAATTAGGAAATGTATTGTTTGGGAGTGAAACATATTGGATCAGTCAATGTTTTCAGCCAGTTTGTTGTACAATATTTCCGAGCACAGGCGGTAAAGACCATCGGATGAATGGCATTAAGTTTAAATGTAGGCTCATGTGCTCGCAGCGCCCCCTGATGTGTGCTGCTGGGAAGTACAAGGACCTGAGTGAGGACTGAGCCTACAAACTGCACCCTGACTTCAACTGTGAAGTGGAACATGACCAAAGTGCCTGGCTTTTCTACAGCAACATTTACCAAGGGATGTGTATGTGTTACTGTCAGTTTGCATTGTTGGGTGGCAATAAACATCCAGGGTTTTTATACACGTGTACTTTAATTATTTGCTCCACAAATAACTGGAAGGTGCCTTTTTTATAAACTCAAAGCTTGTTGGTTTGCTTTAGACAGCTGGGATTATTTACTTACTTGTTTATTCATTTATCTTATTGATTTACTTATTAATTTGTTTGCATGTGTTAAGTTTAAAGGTGTCAGATCAGAAACAGGACAATGAACACAATGAATTTCAGTTGTAGTGTATTCACTACAGCTTAGCACAGTGACAGGATGCATTGAGCTTTCCCAACAGAAGCAAACATACACATTTTCATGAGAAAATGTAATAATTTTTAGTGCTATATAAAATCATAATAACAACCAAAACCTTATCAGTAGTCTTATCAAATTGGGGGTCCTTCAGTCAAATTATTATTTAATTTAATTTAATTGGATCTGTTTTCTCGTTTGTTTGTTTTTTGATCATTAGCATGAAAAGTTTGGGGATGTTTGCTTAGGGCTTACGAGGCCAGGTTAAAACAAAAAACAAATAAAATATCGCAAACAAACAAACAAATAGAAGCCCCCCGTCGAGTCGACCCGGAAGTGTGGAATGAATGAGGTCAGGCAGAAGCAGGAAACAGAACTCTACAGCTAAGATGGCGGAGGAGCAGCAGGAATCATCACAGGGAGAGTTGGAGGGTAAGAGGAACCGTTATAGCACAGGATATCCAACGGTTTGTCCCGGTAGTTTCTGGAAAGTAGCCCCGCTGGTCGGCGGCGCGGCTGCCCGGTGCCTGGCCCGCTGTCCCGCTGTCCCGGCGACACGCAACGAGGAGACACAGACACACAGACCGAGGCCACAGCTTGTAGGCTAGCCAGCGAGCTAACGCTAACGGCGCTACACAAAGAAGAAAACGCACGGTTAGCCAGGGAATGAGCCGCAGTGAGTGACAGTACAGGAGTCATGGAGGTCATGAAGCGTTGTAAACCACAGATGAGGACTCGGGCGCCATTTGTTTACCAGAAAGACTTAATTTGTCCCGGCAGTAGAGCAGTTTTGATTTCAAATCAGTTCGAGCTAGCACCGCCAGGACTAGCTGACTGGCGTTAGCCGGTGCTGTCATAACCACTGCGAGAAAGGCTTGTGTGAGGAAATAAATATGAGAAATAATGCTAATTTTAAAAAAAACAATCACGTCAAAACAGTCTTCTCGCCACCTCTTTATAGCATTTAGCTAGCAAACAAACTCGGTTAGGCTTCGTATTTTTTCTAAGTCCGTTTGCTGTGAAAGTAACGCAAACCGTTATTCGGTAATGGCTGGTAAAGGCCAAGCGGCCAGGCACAAGTTGATGTGCTATTAAGTTTACACCAGGGTTGAACCATGTGTCCTTAGTACACTGTTATCTAGCCATAAATGTGAACATGTGAGATATTAGTCTCTCAAAAAGCGATGATAAGGACTAGGGCTGCACCACATGGACAAAATTTCATACTTCGATATTTATGCTAAATACCTTGATAGTAGTAAGGTATGACTATGAGTTGACACTTCTTTGAATTTTCAAGTGTTGCAAGCAGTAAAAAAGTATTTGATTGATTAGAACCTCAAAATTGATGTCGTCCATGTGGTTTCCTTTTGAGATAATATGTTTGTGTTTAGATAGATATATGATAGCATTATATTGTTCAGTCCTAATATGGATGATATCAAATTTAGGGTTAGGGTCTCTTGGGCCAACCAAGAGAGTGATTTGTCCATTCTGATCAATTAAATACTTACTGAAGTAACTTCATTTTCTACATCCAGTTGGTATTATTATGATGTTTTTTTGAGGAATGCTTAATTTTCACTGTTGCCACACTTTTCAATTTCAAATCGTATATCATATTGCTATATTTGGTATAAATAGTGAGGTATGAAATTTTGTCCATATTGTGCGGCCCTAGTTTACACAGCAATATGCATGTCTATTATTATGGCCTTCACTAATGGCATCTTAAAATGCGAGGATTATCTATCTTAGAGGTTTGTTAGGCTCAAAACATAAGATCTGAAACGTGTTGTTTGTTTGTGTATGGAAAAAAGGCCAGGTCAGACTGCACTGACCTGAGAGGTTGTAGGAATCATTAAGAGCCACTCTTCAATTCTGCATCAAATGAAAAAAAAAAAAAAAAAAAAAAAAAAAAAAACAGCTCCAGTAGCATTCATTTCAATAAAATTTCCAAGTTTTATTAGTAACATTCCTCTTGCTCAACATATAAACGAAACACTCAGTATTACTCAGAAATATGTTGAATATCTCAGAAGGCCATAACAATCTGTTAAAAGTCTCCAGCATTATTCTATCAAGTATTATCTTTGTCAGCAAGCATGGCATAATTAACTGCAACGCATTTGAATTGAATTTGGCTTCATGTTCTCTACATATAGGAGAGTGTGGGCTATATATTTGGCTAAGAAAAACAAGTAGGTTATATCACTAACACACTAAATTATGGTATCAAATGAGTAATCGTCTACAGTCTTGGCAGTCAAAGTCAACTCAGAAGTATCCACAATATAAATCTGGTATACAGAATATGATGGTGCACAAAATTTACATTTCAGTGCAGTGAATGGAGATTATGGCATCCACATTCTACATGTCATCGATAAAAAATACTTTGAGTGTCAGCCTGTATGCTCTGTGACTGTGTCTCTTTATTAGTGTCTCTTACCTATATTCTCCAGAAACCCCAGAGACACCACTATTAAGATGTCCTCCTTCTGTTGCAGGAGTGAACTGCCTTGCATATGACGAGGCCATTATCGCTCAGCAGGATAGAATTCAGCAGGAGGTGAGAAATGCCCTTACACAAAATAACTGAGAAGTTTATCACAGATATTCAAAGCTTCCCAGTTCTCCACAACTTTGTTTTGAAAGACTACAGATTATATGCATCTCAAAAATGAGGCTCAGAGGACTTTTGGGGTCAGAAGTATCCAAAAATGGAGGAAGATAATTTCACTGGATGTAATATGTTTTTATTTCTGTAATGTTAACCTGTCAAAGATGGCTGCAGAACTATGATCTAATAAAGTTAGCTTATGATCAAGTCGTCATTGCTCCTCTACAGAGATGCTGTCCTAGCCCTGTTCACACCACCCAGTCAGAGTGACCCATCAGTTGAACTGCTTGCAATGTGTACACATCAAGTGTAACCCCACTAATAATCCTTTTTGTTTGTGTATGTCTAGATTGCCACCACTAACCCTTTAGTGTCGGAAAGACAGGACCTGTCGGTGCTGCAGTCGGAGTATGCTCAGGATGACACAATTTATCAGCTCAAGATCAAGGTCAGTCAGACCACATGGACTGCTCTTGGATTACTTCACCAAAACAGACAGTAGCTCCTCCACAGTCCAGGAGCCCTTGCACATGCATAACTGAGTGAGCCGGGTTAGACAGTTTGACAGAAGCCCCAGATTTGTGGTTCCTCACAGCAAGTTTAAGATCTTGTCGAGCTTGTTAACAGCAGCCACAGTTGCCTAAACTCAAACTGCAAGTTGTCAGGTTTAGTCAGAGTTTGCTGGATTAAGACCATAAATTTTTAAACTTCCCCCATTCATGAACTCATTCCAGACATGGCTGCACCTTTTCTCAGAGAGGAGCCAGGAGATAGGTGGAGTCATGAATAGGCAAGATTTTAGACCAAGATTCTTCATTGACTGAAAGAAACACACTTATTAAAATTATTTCTGCCGAGAGCTAAATGTATGCACAAAAGTAAAAAATAATACTCTTTGCTGAGTTTGAAGAAAAAATACATTGTTCATATCCATTTAAGGCATAGTTTCAGTAAAATACATAATTACAATAACCGTATAGAGTCAATCTTAATTAATTTGGTATATCACCAAAGTTGATAAAATGAATTGAATTATTTTGACATGTCCGATCACAGCTGTGGAACCACATGAGGTGGACTTGAAGCGTTTTACCTTTTCTTGTATACACAGATAAAACACACATCTCAAATGTACTTCATCATATCATAAGAACAAGCTACTTTTACTTAGGTAACTGAGTGAAACTGAAGTCAGATTTAAAGTCATTCATTGAAGTTAGAATTGCTTAATTCAATTTAGTGAAAACTTATCCTGTTGAACTAGTTTAAGTCTTTCAAGCAGAGTAAAATAGTTCTTGAAATTTAGGTCAGCTGTTATGCAGTATGGTTTATAGATGCAAGCAGCGATGGCCTGCTTGCACATTTATTTTATCCACAGGGCTCTGCTATGATCACTTTCTCATTTTATGGCGGTGAAACATGCTGCTGTCTAAGTCTCAGTGCTATGCCAGCCAATCAGATGCCAAAATAATTGTATCCGGGTTTTAAATCAGTTCACCGACTATGTTAGAGGAATTGAGTTAGCTGGATAAGGATTCGCTGGATAATTTGAACTGTTTAAAATCAAAGTAGCTGGATTAATTAAACCATGTACTAGGAACAGGGCCCAGATCTTCACTGTGTCCAGAACCTTCTGACAAAACGGTCTGTTGGTTCTGTACTTGGAGAGCGTTTCTGATTGTAAGGAAATCATGGCATTAAGTCTAAATCCTTAGGCATTATTCAGATTACAGTATACCTAATTGAATGAATTTCCTCCTCAACAACTTATCAGGCTCAGAATTTTTCTTGCTTTAAGCTTTGCAAATTTCTTTGGATATGGTTGTATTTTATACTTCTGTAATCTGTCATTTTTTTATGTGTTGATCAGGACCTACACAAAAAATACTCATACATTCGTAAGACACGACCAGATGGGAACTGTTTCTACAGAGCCTTTGGCTTCTCACATCTCGAGTCCCTGCTAGACGACAGCAAAGAACTTCAGAGGTGAATGGTGTGACAATTCCAGGGCAGTGGCAGTAGCATCTTGTCTTGGCCTCCTGTCTCAATCCCACACTGATGTGGTGTTGGATTTTTAAAGCTAGTTTTGACTCAGTCTTGTCTTAGCCTATTTGTGTTAGGTGGATTCTGCTAATTAAATGCTGTGGTCTAGGTTTGGATTGACTAATGTGGTCTTGACTAGAACCATGTACCCCACTACCTAATCAAAGCTCCTTCTCCTCATGTAGATTTTTCTCTGTTGTGGTTTTGTTACTGTAAAGAACCTCCAAGCATGCACTGTACTGTCACTTTAGCTTAGATTTGCGTTGTTTTCAAGTGAGGCTCAGAATTAACTACTTCTGGTTGCTGTATTCATGGACTTATCAACTTGTTTTTGTAATGTCTCTTCAGGTTCAAAGCAGTGGCAGCTAAAAGTAAACTGGACCTGGTTAACGAGGGATTCACTGAGTTTACCATTGAAGACTTCCACAATACTGTGAGTTGCAGTGCTTTTCCTTAACATTTTGAATTTAGTGAAGAAGGAAAAAAACAGCCACCCCAAACAAGATCGGTGGCACATTGTTTGGCTTGCTTTGTCTTCTTTTGCTAGTGGAATTGCAAGCAAAAATCATTATTTCATTTCTTAAAATGAAGCCGGTGAACATAATATTTATTTCCTGAAATGCTTATGATGCACCCCTCTCCAGTTCATGGACCTAATCGAGCTGTGTGAGAAGCAGCCGGGCCTTCAAGAGCTGTTGAGCTCCTTCAACGATCAGAACATGTCGGACTATGTGGTCGTGTACCTGCGGCTGCTCACCTCAGGCTACCTGCAGCGAGAGCACAGCTTTTTCCAGCACTTCATAGAGGGAGGTCGCTCCGTCAAGGAGTTCTGTCAGCAGGTCAGTTCTTCATCTCCATTTTATGTAGATGAGGAAAAACTAATAAGTCCAAATATCTAGGCACTTAGTAAATGCCTAGAAATTATTCATGTGTGGCATTGGATGTCACTTTTCATCTATTGTATCACAGTGTCCCTATGCAAAGCCCTTTGAAACTGCAACTTTGATTACGGGCTATATTAGTATGATCATTCTTGTGTTAGTGTGTGAAATTTCCTGCTAGATGTTGACAGTGTAATGTTTGATTGTAATGTGGCCATTTGTACAATACAGTTGATTACAGTTTGAGGATTAATCCTCAAAGATCAACACTCATTTCACCTTCAGTAACTGTAATAAATGTGCCTTTAGCAAGGAATCCAGTCAACTGTGTTCCATCACCTTGCTGCTGAACTGTTGCTTATTATGAGACTGGAATTATAAGATTCTGTCATTTTTGTTTGTTTGTTTGTTTTTTAAATCAAAATTATCCACATCCAAAAAGATGAAATTCTGCCTCTGAAAATGCTTTCAACTTGTCCATCTTATCACCAGGTTCAGTGTTTAAATAAAAAGTAAATCTATCTTTCAGCCAGGACCAGAGCCTCGTTAATGTAGCCTGAAAGAGGATCAACAAGCCAGAAAATAGGGCAATTCAAGTTCATGAGTGTATCTATTTAAAATATAGGTTTGGTATTGTTCAATCCAGGCCAAGCATTTCCAAAAAGAATATTTATAGCGGAGTTTGAGGCTGAAGTGAGTGCCCTGTTGGATTGTGTAATGGTTATTGTAATGGTTTGGTGAGAGCTTTCCAGGCTGTCATAACAAAGTTGTTGTAATGAATAGGCAACAGGCCCAACACATTTTCTGAATAAATACAGCACTTGTGGGCGTATCTTGCTCAGAACAACAGTGAGATTCATAATAATACTGAGCAGCAGGGTGGTAGGTTGTTTCATCACTAAAACTGGCAGTGGAGTTGTGTGATGCACAGTTTTAAATGATGAGTATTAGCATGTTAATATGACCCTGGTTCACGTTGGAGACAGTAGCTCCACATACTGACCTTGCAAACAATGCAAGATCAGTGTGCAAATGTCAGTGGCAATGCAGCTGATTGCAAGTGACATTTCAGTCAGAGACACTGACACTGTTTTAAGTTTTGTCAACTTTGATACCAACATTTTGAGAGTCTGTATCCCATAACTGCACAGTACCCAGATAGACCAAAGTCATTTTAATTCAGGCCTAGGCTAGGTCTGTGTCTGAGAAACCCCTTACCAAAACTCCAAGGTCATGTAATGGTGTAGAACACAGTTTGCACAGTGAGGCTCAAAAAAGGGTGTGTTTGTCTGTACCTGTTTTGAGTGTGAAGTGAGGTGTTGCTCAAAAAGAAAAGACTACTCAGTCAGCCATCCCAGAGTAAATACATGTAGGGGAACAAATGTATGACCACAGTATTCAGCGTCACACCGTTCATGCATGACCGTGAAAACAAACTCACCCTTTATCCTTGTCATCTGTTTGTCTTTTTGAAGGAGGTAGAGCCTATGTCTAAAGAAAGTGACCACATTCACATCATCGCCTTAGCCCGGGCCCTGAACGTGTCCATCCTGGTGGAGTACATGGACAGAGGAGAGGGGGGGACAGTCAATCATCACGTTTTCCCTGAAGGCAGCGACCCACGCATCTTTCTCCTCTACAGACCTGGCCATTACGATATCCTGTACAAGTAACAGCCTTCTGTTCACGGCCCTCTTCATCCTCCTCCCCGCTGTAGGCAACAGCAGTGGGTTAAAAATACTTCAGCCACGCTGATGATGCATACATCTGTGTATGAAGATGACACTCTTGTATTTGAGGAAAAAGAAATCACAGTACATACCTCCCCTACCCCCCACTCCCAAGTTTTTCCCCAATCATCACAAAATGGTTAATTAAAAAAAAAATCTTTGGAAAAATAGAAGTGACTCCAGGCATTTAGAGTTGTACAGTTTTTTTTTTCTTTTGTGGTTGTAAATGTTATCTACTTGCTTTTTGTTGGATTCTTTTTCTTTGTTACACTGCGTTTCATTGAGTTTTATTAAAGGGATTTACATCTTACTTGTGTCAGATGATGTGCTTTGTACATTGCATTACATTAAATTATGCTGTTTAGCAGATGCTTTTGGAGGTATATTTTTCAACAGTCCTCAACGGGGTGGGGGTGGGGCTTGTAATTCTCAGCTCTACAAGCCAAATTGTCAGGTGGTCAAACTTTGTTATTAGAAATGATCACAAAATGATCATCGTCATCATTTTTTTCTTTTTTTCGATTGTAAGTAAAACATGTCAAAAAGCCAGAGGACTTCCTGGCAGTCCAGATGCTTTCTGCTGCCTCCTTCCCTGATCGAGCAGTGTACCAACCTAGCCAAAGATCGTCAATTGAATGAGGACTAAGAAGATGGATCGTCCAAGATAGGGAAGAATATCCTCGAGCCACGCGAAAGCAACGTGTTTATCATCAGTGCACAGTGAAAAGAGTAGCAGGTGGTTTGTATAAATAGACTCACCGTTCGTCGCAAGGGTGAGAAAAGGGCAACTTATAATGTCATTTTGAAAGTAATTTTTAACAGCATGTGTTTCAATTTAATACGTCTCCGATTTCTCTTCCGTTGACGTCAGGTTGACGCATTGACAACCCAGTCTGTGGTACTGTGAAATAGACACCGAGTGGGAGGTCTCGTTTCCACTAGTACATCCTCTGCTTGGCGTGAAGTTAGCAGAGCAGAGTGAGCGACAATGTCACCGCTCACACACATACTGACTACAGCAGGCAGGAGGGCAGGGATGGTACTGACTGCAGTACATACACGGCGGCATTCCTCTCTTACAAGTACGTTTGAACGTGGAATTTTTCACTCTTAGGTAAAAAGTGAAATGTTATTTGGCAAAGCAAACTCACCACTGCCGGCACATGCCAATGCTAGCCAGCTAGCTAATTGGCTACAGCCAGTACGCTGACAGGGAGAGGTTGACAACGGGTTGAAAATTGTAGTTACTGTGGAAGTCCGAGTTAAAATGTTTACGGTAATTTTTAAGCTGTGATATGTGAGCTCTGTCGACGGTTTATTGTATTTTAAGTTAAGCCTGAATACAGGTTGCTAGAGAATGTATTTTTAAGTCCATTCAAAAAAACAGCAGGTCAATTAGTTGCGTTATGGGCAAAGTTACTCAACTTTACAATACGTATTCCAGATATGAGGAGCGACTCTTCACTTAAGAGCATTTTCCCTTCTCTCCACAAGAGCAACCCGAAACAGCAAATAGTTAACATTTTGTAGAGATGTGGGTTTTTTTTTTTTTTTTTTTTGTTAGTTGCATGTACATGATGCACTTATAGTGCATCAATTAATTATGCAATTGCCTGCTACATACCACACTTGTGTTTTATGCCTAGCTGAACTGATCGAAAACATGGATAAGAAAGCAACCTGGGACCGGCTCTACACTGAAAACAGCAGCAGGACGACCAGTTTCAAAAACTTTGAGTGGTTCTTTGGGTTCGACTCGGTCCAGGACTTCATCATGCCCTTCCTACAGGACGAATCCCACTCAGAGTCCCTGCTCCAAGTGTTGGATATGGGCTGTGGTACCTCCGCCTTGGGCCCCTGTATATACAGACACTCTGTTGTCCCAGTCCAGGTCACATGTGCAGACATCTCCCCAGTAGCTGTGCGTCTAATGCAGGAACACGTCCGAGCCAAAGCCATCAACCCTCACCACCCTTCTTCCCTGCTTGAATTTCTAGAGCTGGACTGCACACAGCTCCATGGGCACTATGGTTGTTCCAGCCTGGACCTTATAGTGGACAAGGGCACCACAGACGCCTTGCTGAGGTCCAGGGAAGGTAGAGGGAAGGCCAGCCAGGTGCTGAGGCAGTGCCTGAAGGTGTTGCGGAGCTCTGGGTCTCTGCTTCAGTTTTCTGATGAGGACCCGGATGCCAGATTGCTCTGGCTGGAGACTGAGGGGCAGGAGCCGGGAGGGATGGCAGCAGACGTACGGGTACAGGAAGTTGGGGAGCTGCGAGGAGTGTGTTATTACTGCTACCATGTGACTCCTCGCCCTGTTGAGCAGTAGTTGCTGTGCTGCCTGTGCCTCATATGGATCATCAGTGCGAATAAATTATGTGACGTATGAAAAATGATCTGTGTCATTTTTGTTAACTTAATGTCAGTCATTACAATGATCAGTACGGAATCGTTACTGTCATCTCTCCTTAATTTTATTCATATGACTCGTAAGCCTTTTGGCAATAAGGCCAGGCAATTGTACGAACACACACACACAGATTAACACTTAACCACACTTATCCATTATTAACTAAAAATTATGTTAGTTTAGGGTTAAGTGCCCATATGTTGACACACTCTCCCTCCACACTGGCACTTCACTAAGGAGTGACGCTCCTCATCGAGTCACACTCTGGGCTGCAGAGGGAACTCCTTGAGAGGGAGGGGATAAAAACATGGGTAAACTCATAGATGTCCTCATCACTTGCCACTTGAAGCAGGAAACAGCTGTTGCCATGGTTACTGAGAAACATCTTCCTGACAGAGTGTTCTTTCTAAAGTGGAAGGATGCTATGTAATGAGCTTTAGAAATGTATTTCAAGTAAAATGTGTGATATTTGTATTACAGAAGAAACTGTCCTTCAATGCTAAAAACTTTTTTTTTTTTTTTTTTTTTAAGAAAAACAAGTCGATAAATATGTAGGTCTGGTCCAAGATAATATCTGCTTGTGGAAACATCTGTATCTGAAATAATGTGTATATTGTATGGCATAATTATAAGTGCTCAATAATGGAACCTACATATTTCTATCCCATAAGTAGGTCACTGTGTTTGCATTGTTATAAAAAATGACCATAACAACCACTGGAAATTTCTTTACAAATGACTTTAGAAGTTGCCCTTTTCTTTTTTTTTGCCTCTCATTGTAATATCCCATGCATAACTAGCATTTCATAAATACTTATTAGATATGGGTAGAGTTCTGGTTGCATGTACAAGCATATTCCAAGGCTGCTGCTTTGTGAATCATGCCTGGGTGCAGTGTTGAGAGTGAGAGCCAAGGTCGATGTTGCTACTTTCTTTTGGGTCAATTTGACTCCATTCAGTGTTTAACAACTCCAAATACATGATTAATATTAACAAAATGACCCCAGTTATTAAAAAATGTTAGTGAATTTGAAGGTAACAGGAGGGTTAAAATTACCATGGTATCCTGTGCATGCAATACATTCACTTCACAGTGACATGTAAGCTGTGAAATGCAAGAACACATTTAATTGATCAGTTATGTGTCTGTATGTGTTGTATTGACTGCATGGCTCTGAAGCTATTGATTGTGCTTTACATATTCTCTCTGTGTATAGCATTTCCCCCTGCAGCCACAAGTGCAGAGAAAGTGAACTGCACCCCCCAAAAAGTGAGTTGAGTTTATTTGACATCCACCTGCCAGCCTCACTTTTATTATTGGCTTCTGCAATGGACTCCCAAACACCCCACTACATCAGTCTGACCAGCTCCATCATCCATCTTCCACCTGCTGCCCCCCTCAGTGCTGCTGTGGACCAGGAGGTGCCCTGTAGACTATGGGGCTACCATTACCACTGTATTGATTGATGCAGTTTTACTTCCCATCTTCAAAACCGTTCCTGCTGCATCGGTCGTCATGGTTTCCATCCTGGAAACATTTCCTGCTGCTTTGGTCGGCGCAGTTCCCCTCCCGGAAACCATTCCTACTGCACTGGTGGACACAGTTTCCATCACTGAAACCCTTCCCACTGTTGATTAAAGCATTAACTAAGGTAAGTGCATCGTCAGGAATTAGACCTATCATTTATTAAGAATGCTCATTTTGTATTCTTTGTTTGCCTAAAGTGTGGCTGCTGAACCTAATCACATCCACTACAACACAGCACACATGCATCACATGATGAAATCATAATTAATTAAAGGACAAATTCACTATTTTGGAACTTAGGCTCTATTTACAGATTATCAGGCATCATCCTCAGAGATAGAGACCATCATTTCATTGGTTGCTTCAGTACTGATCCTGATATCAATGTGCTGCAGGCTCCTGCTTGGCTACAACAGCTGTCAATGGGGCAAATTTTATATGGCTTTGAATAACTGAGATAATGTTGCTTTTCTGAAGTGGGAAGATTATTATATACTCACAAATGGAGCATTTAGTCTGTAGTTGTGGGCTTATAGACAATAGTCTTCTTTTGGGACTTGTTTTCCTGCTTCCACATACGACTCTACAAGCTGGGCTGAATTTTTTCAGGTAAATATTTTGAGAGTATACACAAAGCCTTCCATTTCAGAAAAGCAACATTACCTTAGTTTTTCAAACCCATTTGCGATTCCCCCATTGCCTGCTTTTTAGCATAGTGGAAGCCTGCAGAAGATCGATGTCAGGATCAATAAAGACATGACCGGTGAAATGGTCTCTACATCTGAGGATGAAGCCAGACCATTTGTAAATAGGGCCTAGGTTCCAAATATTGAAGTTGCCCTTAAAGAATCAGTTATACATGAGTGCATTGTGTTTATGGCCCTCCAAATATAAAGTGGTGAACCATGTTATCAGGTTCCAAACAAATCTTATCTGATCAAGTAAATCATAACTCACGATGATGTACTTACCTTAGCTAATGCTTTAATTAATGCATATTCATATATAAATTCATACCCCAACTGAAAAATGTTACCATAAAATAATAACAAAATAAATCAAAAACTCTGATAACAAAGATTTGTGTCACACTTTTCTTGTGGATATGGCAGACATTAACAAAGATAAGAAAAAATAAATAAAACAAGGGTCAAAGAAATGTAAAAAGCAAGTCTGTGAAAGTGTGTTTTCAGCAAAGTTTTTTAAAAACAACACAGATTTGGCTTGTTTGCACTCAAATGGCAAATCCTTCCAGAGCAGAGGTGCCTTAATTTCTACACATTTGCATCTGAAATTTAAATTTAATTTAGTATGACTAGAGAGTTATTAAAACCTTGACAATATAATCTACTAGAAGTCTGCACATTGTTTTAGTCTCCCAACAAATAATTTTACTTGCTTGCATGCGTATGGGCTAGATATGGGCAACATTTTGATCAACGGGATCTGCCTCAGGCGAATGTGAACAGGAGAACAAACATTTCTTACACAAGCAGCAGCCGGAGACAAATACTTACCTGCTGGTCAGAGCCAGCAGGAAGAGCCTCTTTGAATTTATCTCTGTTGTGTTTTAAAGGTTATCAGATCTTGGTACTGGGATTATGTGTTCTCTCTTTGTGTAATTAGTAGTGTGCCTGCCGCATTTTGAACGAGTTCAAGACGTTTGAGACAAGTTAGACAAGGCCACAGACAGCTGTAGTCTAATTTGGAGAAGATAAAGGCGTGTATGGCTTTTTTCATGTTCAGTGAGAGAAAAAAGTTACTCTAAGTAAGATTCTAAGTTGAAGGAAACAACTGGACAGGTTTTTGACATGATGATCCAAGTTCATATTGGAATCACAGTGTACCTACAGATTCTTACAAGTGGGACCAACATAAGAGATAACATCTTTAAACTTAGACTGAATAAGTTGAGATCTCTTTTCTGGACCAATAATTAAACCTCAGGTTGATTTTGATTCAGATGATGGAAATTCTGTGACATACAGCTCTTAATATCTGCAAGGCTGGTATGTAGTGTAGCTAATCTACCAAAATCCTTCGGGTACAATGAAATATACCATTGTGTGTTGTCTGTGTAGAAATTAATTGAAATGAAATGTGTTTTTAGGTAATTTGGCCAAGAAACAGCACATAAAGAGGAAAGGACTGGGCCTAATATTGAGCCTTGAGGGATCATTCATTTTATTTGTTCAATCTTCTCAAGGTCCATGGGGGAAAATCCTCATTTACAATGGTGCCATGTGCAATGTAAAGCATTAAAGACAACATAAAGCTTAAGAACCTTAGATTAAAAGAAAAGACCATAACATAAACCATTAAAAAGCATGATGATAAAAAATTACACACAATAAAATACAATAAAATGAGGCAGTTCAGGCCAGAGTCTGAAAGGTATTCCAGGTTTGTGGTGAATTAAAACACAAGGCAGTCTTTCTTACTTCCGAGTTGACGTGGGATTTGAAGTGTTAGCCAGGTCTGAGAGTGACTGTCTCAGCTGTCAAATCTCCATAAAAGTTATGATGATAAATAAATGACCCATACCATTTCAGAGGGTAGTCAGTGACACCCACCCAGTTCTGAGGACAGTTAATTAAAACAGAGTGGTCCGTCATGTCAAACGCTGCAGTGAAATCTAAAAGAACATAAGCTTAGCTTTGACCCGCACCTGAATCTAAATGAAGGTACCTGGTTACTTTCAGTTCTGTGTGATGCCCTAAAAACACATTAAAATTCCTCAAATGAATTGCAATGGCTTATAAAGATATTAGATGTCAGTATTAGTAAAAACTATCTTCGTTAATATTTTAGACAAAAACAGAAGCTTAGAGATAGATCACAGAATTATTAATAACAAGAGGAACAAAATTTGGTTCGGCCATTTAATTTCCTCAATAAACAGGTACTGGGACTTGTTACTTCTATATTGACATAACCTTCTTTGTTCATGTGTTTTTATGTGCTAAAAGTGTTATTTGGGACCTGGGACCAAGGCAAAGGCCCAATATCTGTTTAAAACATGGTTAACAATGCATTAATTAAGCCTCCAGACCCAAACCTGGTGGTCACACACATTTTACTCAGATGCCGTTCCTGCTGCCCTGGTGGACAAGGTTGCCATCACCAATTTGCCAGTTGGCACCAAGTATGATATAAAGCCAAATTTATATCACAAATTTTCTATCAGGCAAAAACTTTGTTTTCTGCTTCATGTTATATTTGCTACCATTTTCCAACTTTTCTTGGGGACATGTATGAAGAGGATCAGAAAATTCCTCTCCAGAGTCATTGGGTCCTTCGTCTGCTGTTGTTCCTTTGCAGAGGTCTGACCCTCTACCCTCATACAGTGTCCCAGGTGTTCTCTCAATAGTTTGCATTTCCTAGGATAGCGATGGAATTTTTAACTTACCTTCATTCTGTACTGTCCACCATAACCAACTTATGTGTAACCCTAATCATAACCCTAACCATAATGATACCCTTATCCTAACCCTAACTGTAACCTTAACCGAAAGGTCAAAATTATCACTAAAAATTAAAATAAATAAATAGATAAATAATAAAAAAATAAAAGCTTCCTGCTATCCCAGGAAGTGCAAATTAGTGCACACAGAAGTACTTTGGGATTTGGCCTCTTTCTCACTCTGCTTGTCATCCACTGCCATCTAGTGGCTAGCACATGTAGCACATCTTCCAGCAAGTTCACAGGAATGTGTCTGTAACCCTCTATAGCCAAATCTACAGTATCTCTACAGTTCGTTTTAGTTCTGTTCCTAGTGGGCCATATGGCTCTGCACACACAGTACATACACTGTTACTGCATTTGACTCCTAAAATAGCGGAGTTAAGGCTCTCACTGTATACGAACTAACAACTCAAACTCAGCATCAGAAAGCTCTCCAAAATGTTTGCTCCTGTTGGCTTCCAATGAAAAAGACTCTATCTGTGCAATATGATGTGTTTTCAGCTGCAACTCAACCATCTCTGCTGACTATCCTCCTTATTTTTTTTTCACTTCCCCCCGTTCTCTCACTGTATCACATGAAACACACATAATGGAATCATTAGATATGAGAGATGGGTGTTGTCAGCAGGCTTTCATTAAAGCAGAAGTATCTATGGATCACAGAGCTTATTATCGCAAGTCATGATGTGCAGAACATAAATCCATGCAACTACAATGTGTGTGTGTGTGTGTGTGTGTGTATGTGTTTTGTAGATATTTGATATGTTGTATGTATGAATTGTACATTTGTAACGCATTTTCAGTAATAACCTTATTTTTGTGACTTGACCTTGGTGGTTGTATCCAAGTGAAAGTGGAAATTCAGCCTGTGTTCATTTCAGGCAATGAAAAGTAGGGAGTTTGACAGGGTACACAGACCTACAGCAATTATGCTACAATTTCTAGAACACTTTAATGTCCACTGGTTAGTTTGTGACATAAATGAGTTGTGATTCAAGATATCCAAAAGAAATCAAAAGTGAAGACATCATCCAAAAGAAAATCAAAAGTCACTCACTAATTTAATCTTTCGAATCTTTTACACACACACACACACACACACACACACACACACACACACACACACACACACACACACACACACACACACACACACACAGGCTACCGGTCCCAAGAATCATACACAGTAGTGATTATTACAGCGCTGGATTTCCTCTAATGTGCTCTCACTCAGATTTTTATAAACAAATGCAAAACAGCTTGACATTCTTGATTCATCCCCTTTAAATGTAAAATTTGAATCTGCTACAGTTTTATCAAAGACAGCAAAGATGTGATTTTCCAAAGAGCTTGGAGGCCACTGGGAACGTTTGAGTGCTACTCAGAAAACAAGCTGTAGAAGTCGGCTGGTTCCTCTCCGTCCTCCTCTTCCAGCTCGGCGTCCTTGCAGAACGGTGGAGGGAAAAACAGCTGAGGGTCCACGATTCCCAGCACGTTGTTGAAGAAACTGAAGCCAGACAGGAAGAACAAAAGATGAGATGAGAAACCCGACCATGACCACAGAAGATAGATTCTCCCAGTCAGAAACACAGAGCCTCATGAAATGTGAATGACCCTGGGAATTTCCACTATGGTAAAGTAGATTTAATCATGAGAGTCTGATGTGGAGGAGCAAATATGTCTGGTATGAATGTTCCAACATTGGGCTAGGTCAGACCTTAATGTTCTTTTTCTTTCTTTGTTTTTATAGCTTCATGTTACCTAACAAGTAGCCTAGAAAAGAAAAAACTCCACCTTAAAACTTGAAAACGTACATTTCTTGGCCCATTTTGCTGTTTAGTAGTATTTTGCCCTATTCCATGCAAATAATCGCCCAATCATAAACACAGACCATATACAGATCATTTCAGAGTGGTTACAGTGGAGTTTGATAGAAACTTTGACTGGAGTTAAACAGAAAATTGTCATCAACGGTAAAGGTGTCAGTTCCTCAGAATCAAAGAGGAAGAGCTCTGAAGACAAATTTAGGAGGCGGTTTAGAGTGACACTCAGTAGACCAGTTCCTATTCTGACAGCAGCCTCAAGAGACAATAGACCACAATGCATTGCAGCCCCTGGACATGTGATTTGAGGATGAGGTGCTTAGTCTTAATTGGAAAAACTCTCATTTTGCTGTTGATGGCTTGCTCTCTGGGGTTTCTTGAGAGGCATTCTGGGAAATGTTGGAGATTACTAACTAAAGTAAAAGTTGATTATATCACAAAATAGCTATCTTTTAAAGGAATACATTTCCATAGTATTTTTATTATCTTTTCATGACCTGTGCCAATGTAGTTGGACAGGGGTAATGTTTGCACCCAATTCTGTTTGTGTGTTTGATTGTCAGCAGGATATCTCTAAAGGTTACCAATGGATTTGTGTGAAACTTTATGAAATGATAAGTCATGTAGCAAGGACCAGTTGGCCGAAAGGGGTGATTAACTTTTGGTGAACATCCAACATGTATAAACCGGTATTTATCTGTCTTGTGTTTGCGGAGCTATGCATTCTACTGACTGTTTTTCAGGTTTGTATTCAGTAAAAACAGCCTGCAACTCTTGCAGGCTGGTCCGCTATTGCAAGGAGCAGGTCTACTGATAATTATTCCCTGTCTGGTTAATAAAAAAAGGCATTAGTTCACATCCCATTCATGAGTAGCATGTGAGTACTGACCTGGTCACCATCCATCCATCTTGCTTAGTGTGGAACAGAGTGCTGACAGGGACGCATCCAAACTCAGTGACGGTGCTCATGTACTTAGCTGCAGAAACAGGAGTGGGTCACATACAGGCACAAGGTCGTGTAACCAGCAAAACAAGTTTGTGAGAGTGAAATGAGGAAGGGAAATGAAAACAGACAAGTCCCACAAACAGCCAGCGTGTTGTGCAAGAGCTGCGCCACATGACCTCCCAGCTCTTCCAAATCATTTGAGAGATTTTCCCTGTCTCACTACAACATGTGACATTTGTTTTGCCTCTAGTTTCTTCTCACCCCTCCCTCTGTGCTTCGTCATCATCTCTCCCACCCAGGTGTTGACCAGGAGTCCCTGCCCAGGAGCCGAGGAGCTGCCCAGCACAGACTGGCCGAGCAGAGAAGCATTCTGTGGGATCGCCAACGGGTGGAAGCATCCATGCAGCCGCTTCTTGCAACATGTTTGGTTCCTTTGGTTGATCTTGTACAAAACTTCCTGGCAGGCGTAAGGAGGGAGACAAGACAATCACTAATTTTTCCTGGATATACTTTGCTCACGGATCCATGACTTTATACAGTGTTGTCATTACCTGTTTGTAGAGCACAAGTACATCTTCATGAAACGTCTTATTCTCATAGGATCCGATCTGTTTGAAGCGGATACGCTGTCCCCATGCATCATAGCTGTACTTGGCGTAGGCCATCAGCTTCTCATTTGAGGAGGACTTTGAAACAGAAAAGAAATTCACCCAAATTCATTCATCGCAGGTTTTCTCACAGTTTGGTTGTCCTGAATTTACTTTACTCAGACTTACCTCGAATAAGATCCGGTAAGTTATTTTGTGTAAAGAAAACATTTCAGATCTATTTACAAAGTAGCCACATTACTTTTGGGGATAGTTAAAAACTTACCACAGAAAGGCTTCCTGTCAGAAGAGGCGGGGATTCTAAAAAAAAAAAAAAAAAAAAAAAAGAATTTTTTATTGTTTTGAATTTAAATATACCATATAGGAAATATGTGTTTTCACATGTTATCCCTTGGGTTTTAGTGTCTGATACTCTCTTTGTATTTATGTATGTATGTATGTATGTATGTATGCATCTATCTATCTATCTATCTATCTATCGATCTATCTATCTATCTGTCTGGCGCTTTCCTATCCACTGGTTCCCAGATAGTCCTGAGTAATAAGAAAATAGAGTAATTATTATTAATACCATTTAATTTGTAGCTATCAGTGCTAAAGAAGTGAAATCAGAGCAGGCTGCCCAACAGCTGAGAATGGGCTCCAACAGAGGAAAACATCCAACATCTCTGCTGTTTTACTTACGGCATGGATGAGGTCTCTGTGCCAGGCAGCCCAGTGTCAGGCACAGCAACAGGACAAGGCCTTTCATGCTCTCCGATGGCACACACACACACACAAACACACGCTCACACACTTTCTTCTGCCCGGGGAAAGAAACACACTGCTGCAGGGGAGCGCTGTCACTTCCTTATAAGCGCGCTGCTCAGACTCCAAATCTGCATCCGCTTCCAGGTTTTCTTTGATTCCACGGTAGCCTAGCAACTCATACCCCATCAGAGCAAAGTTACAGCAGGAGCGTGCTTCTGTTTTTTAGGAAAGACAAAGGCTGGTGAAGTGTGAATTTTTTGTTGCACGTCATCCCCTGAACTTTCCACCAATCTGTTCACTTTATTTCTTCATTTAGATCTGCTAAAAGCAAAAAAAAAAAAAAAAAAAAAAAAAAAAAAAGTCTCTAATATCTAAAAGAATAAACAAGGTATTAAGTGTTATGTGTTGTTATGCAAGAAATATTGTCCAAGGAAGGAAACTAATAAAGCCTGTACTGGATTTTAAGCAATCATCTGTGTCTTTACTGACATCAGTGTCATATGATTTTTGATTTTTGGACCCAGGCCAGTATCACCTGACTCAGACATGTGGATTTGTAAGCCTGATTGAGTGCTATTGTAATCGTGCTTCTTCAGTCAGGTAACAGTAGCTGGTTGGTCAAATAACAACTTCCCCCCTTTGCAATCCAGCGAAACCACATACCTGTGTTATCTGCAGCACCCGTTTTTTTTTTTTTTTATTTATTTATTTTTTTTTTAAGTTTTAAAGTTTTAAATCTGACAAGTGGAAGACCTGCTAACTTGATTGCAGCAGCACACAAATGAAAATATAGGATGAAAATTGTGAACCCAGATATCAAAGTTCAGTTCAATCAGCGGCCCAAGTAGAATGAAAACTGTGATTTCCTAATAGCCAGGGTGCATAGACATCACCGTTCTTCAGGGGACAGTCTCCTGATTTGATGCGTTGTCCCTGGATCCCCCCCTTCTTACCAGGGGACGTCTTGTGATTCGTTTTTACCTCCAGACCACAAAAATTCTATCCTGCTTTGAAATGAGGGTATGTCACTTTAAGAGCTTGTGCTATGGGAACTACAAAGTCGTCCTTTGACTACCAAAAAAGTGGAAGACCAGAGGTTCACTACATTTGAAATCAGCTCCAAATGATCAGTGACTGTGGAAACTTTCACAGTGAGTGCTCAGTCAGCAAAGATGAGAAGGGGAATTTGGTTCCTCTTTGTTGGCTCTACTTTTTGTCATTCCCAAATTTCACAATAAAAGCTGCAGGGTGAAAAATTGCAGATGGTCGATGGAAGCGAGGACCTTCTACTCGAGTAGCAATGTGTAGTTCTCTCTCCACCACTGAGGAAGACAGATCCTCAGTTTGCAGAATTCAGACAAGTTACACATCAGGTCAGTGGGTTGAGGTCGGACAAATTCACTTGATTTTATTCAAAAACATGAGGGAAAAGGCGACTAGCAAATGAGCAAAAAATTATCAGAACATTAGCCAAAAAATCAGCAAAAAATTCAAGAATAGGACTAGAAAGGTTGCAAACAAAGGTTGCATCGACCTCTGAATTCTTGTGTGTAAATGCTTGTGACCCTGGGTGATTTAATTTCTATGGGCCATTTATTAAAACATTATTAAGGCATGAGTTTTATAATAAAATAATTTGCTGTAAAAATGATGTCAGAGGCTATCCCGATAGCAAAGTAACTTGGTGCCAACATAGAACTGCATGACATCACCGATGAAGGCATACTGTACATCCAGGATGTAGAACTGATTAAAAAAAAAAAAAAAAAAAAAAATCACATTAAAAAGTTATATAACCAGTTTAAAAATAATTTTGTCACCATGGAGGAGTTTGTCTTGGCTTTCCAATCTTTATTTTGAGACTCTGGCATTCAAAATTCATTTACTTATCAAGGGTTGAACCCACAACCTTATATCAAACTTCACCAGCTGCTCATAGCTTTTCGATTTTTACGTAGCCTGCTGGCTTTCAAAATTCCCTGGCAAATCAAGAATGGAAACTGGGCCTGAGCCTGGAATCCTCAAAACTTTCAAGAAGATGTACAGCTATTTGTATGATGGCCAGAGATGGATTTTAAACACAGAACCAAAAGGCATGCCATATACATCTTGCAAAATAAAAAGCTCTTATGTCATCCAGTTTTATTATTTAGCAGCAGGAGCTCAAAGTGCACCAAACTGCTTATGAAATTGAGGTTTTTTCCAATTCCTTTTCCATTTCCTTGTGTAATTGCTTTGAATCTTTTCTGATTCATCGTCTTATTTACACAAGTGCTCTCTCTCCACGGAAGACATCACAGAAGAATTTGAACGATCATCTTGCTGCATCACAAGCCTCTGCTTATCTCCCCCAGCAGCATCCATGCTCCTCCTGCTGTGCATTTGTCATCATACGTATGTAGGTGTTCATACTACAGTCATCAAAGATCAATTGCCATGCAGGATGTGGGACGACAGGCATCAGAACGTTTTGTTTTTCCAAAGCAGTGATGATCTTTGCGAGCTGCTTTTCAAGTGCAGACATTTATTATCAGAATTTGATATTTTGATAGAAGTTGAGGCCAGTATTTTTTTTATTAATTTTATTTTGTGATTGAGCAAAAATATCAAACAGTTCATGTATATTTGATCAAAAAAGAGGTTATCCAATATTTTTAAGGCAACAAGTAATTTCTTGCTATCAAAGGAGGCACCATAAATTAACCCTTATTTTCCCTACATTTCTATGCAATGACTGTTTAGACATCCATCCATCCATCCATCCATCCATCCATCCATCCATCCATCCATCCATCCATCCATCCATCCATCCATCCATCCATGGATATGGGTAAATCCAACCAAAGTTTGTTAAAGATGGGTCTCACTTGAGATGCATATTATTGCATATTTACATCCGGGCTAAATCTGATGTTTAGTGCACAACAATCATAACTGCTAAATAGCTTCCGTTTTTCATTCCTTGGAAAATATTGCAAAATTATCTCAGCTCCACAACAATTATTTATGAAATATCAAAAATAGCTGCTGATGCTTGATACAACTGTTAAAGGAGGCTTTCAGTGCCTTTTAGTGAACAAGCTGAAGAAGCTAACTGGCTCCTCTCCGTCATCTGTCGTCATCTCCGCCTCCTGGCAGAACGGTGGAGGGTTGAGATACTGGGGGTCGAGAATCCCAATGACGTTGTCAAACAAGCTGGTGAACAAGGAGACAAAGGGTACATTTATGAACAAGTGAGCAAAAGGGGAATTTGTTTTTTTGTAACCTCAAAGCATGATTGGCACCTTCACCATTTCACTTTACATATTTTATACAAATTCAATTTAAAAATGTAAAATGTATGTATTATGTATAAGCAAAGTACCTTTTCTATTAAAGTGCTGTAAAAATCTTGTTTGCATGTATATATTCACCCACCTTTACTCTGTTGGGCTACAATGGGCTTTATGATAGTGCATTCATGTCTCATCTTTAAGGAACACATATTTTCTTTTTTCTAATTCTATATTTCTTGTTAGGGAAAACTTCGTTTCCCTTCAATACATTTTAATGGCAATTTAGGGTGTATTGTGTTTGCTCCTTAATAATGGGGTGGCTATATGTTGATTTATATGTTTTTTGCGCCAGTGTCAAGTGGCAATCCAGTCCTTTATACACTGTTGATCCTGATGTGGACCTACTTTGTCACCACCCATCCGAACTGGTCCGTGTGGTACGTGGTGCTGACAGGAATACATCCAAATTCAGTGACCGTGCTCATGTACTTTCCTGGAGGGACAGAAATAAGACATAACTGTGTTAATTACACAAGGGTACGTCATGAAGCACTGCATGGTCTTGCACCTCAATATATTTCCAAAAGTTTTGTTGCTGATTTGAACCAAATGAAATCCAGACCGGGTGTCTGATGGGGTCACTTCTCTACCCACAGGAACTGCGTTTAAGAGTCAAATCTAAATCTGTGTACAGCATCGTAGTACTGTCCATTGGTAAACATGTCTATGCTGTGTGTAGTTTATCAGAGGTGGGATCACGTCATTGTTTTGCAAGGATTAGGGGTTACCTGAACCCTGGCACTCCTGTCCCAAGTCACGTCTCAAGTCAAGTCAAAAATCCCAAGTCTGAAGTCCTAAACTTTGATGTTTGAGTCCTTAATGAGTAAAAGTGTGCTCTTTACCAATATTAGTTTAATAATTTAATAACTGGTTTTACCTTTGCCTGTCCTGTATCTGCACATAATTACACAGCTATGTTGAATATTTGATTCAGATTGGTTGATTAATGTATTCTGTGGTGTGTTCATTCTAAAAAAATGGACCTTTTTCTTCCAAATCAACACACTTCACTTGTTGCCGTTTGTTGTAGGCTAATGTTGGCCAGCTAACTCCATGTACAGAGAGCAGCCAGTGCAGTAGCTGATTGAAGACACCCAGAGTCAAAATGACATTACTGTTGTTAATCTCCAGTTTCAAATACTGCAAACATGGAAAATGGAGCAAAATAATCTGCAAATAATTTATCTTTGGTTTTGGGAAAGGTTGGATATCAGGTTTTCCTAAGTCAGCAGGTTTAAGTCCAAGTGAAGTCTCAAGACATTTAATTGAAAAGACATTTAAATCTTTTTTTGATTTTGTCAGCTCAAGTCAAAAGTCATCAAATTTGTTATTTGAGTCCACACCTATGCAGCTGATTGACATTCACTGTACAGGATTTCTGGTTGTTGGTGCCAATCTGTGCCACCAATGGAAATTTAGCTTTGAGGCCTTCTATGAATCAAGCTGACTTGCTAAATAGTACCAGGAGAATACAAAACGGACAAAATGAAAAAGGTGCCGCCATTTCTGTTGCCAACATCTGTTGTCACCTGCACTTTGGGGAAGGTCTCCCATCCAGGTGTTGACCAGGAGTCCTTGCCCAGGTCCAGAGGAGCTGCCTACGATAGCCTGGCCTAGCAGAGAAGCATCCTTTGGGATCTCCATGGGATGGAAGTCGATCTTCAAAGGCTTTTTTGTGCATTTCTTATTTTTGTCATCAATCTCATACATGACACCCTGATGGACAAAATTCACAGGATAAAAGAGTTTATTGTTCTTTTTGCTGTCTTACACGGATGTGTTCAAATTTGATGCTCGACTTTTATACATAAAGCTTTCCAGACCCACAGACTCACCAAAACCAGTAGGGTTAATTTTGCATAAGTCCACTTAAGTCCATTAACTGCAATTTTCACTAATTGCAGAGTCCACTAATTGCAATTTGCATGGCACCACATTAAAGATATGTTGAATGGAGCCAAGTGTTTGGAAGATGCATTTTTGGGGTTACAAAAATGTGCTTTTCAAATTTCAAGGCAATTAAAAAGCCTTTTTGTAAGTGGCTAAATCATTAAAAAGCCAACTTGTTTCAAACACTGTAGGTCTTCATCAGGGCCTTAGAAACAAACAATACAGAGGAGGCCTAGATAATTACCACAACCAATAGGAGGCGCTAGAGGGAAGGGACATGAGGTCATCCATTTGGACCTATTCATTTATTGGACTGCAATAGACTTTTTTCAAAGCAGCCATTTTGATATGAAACAGCAGGGTAAATATAGATGATACTAATGATATGAATTAATTTAGGTCTAACTTGTGCTTGCAGGCTCGCTGGAAAGGCTCCGTTACACTTAAAATGGAAGGGAATCTTACTTAATGTCATTAGCAACAACTGTGTTTACCTGCTATTTCATGTCAAAAATGGCAGATGTGGAAAAAGGCTGAATGAACCTATTTTGAAATCAGGTTTCAACATCACAAAAAGCACAAACAGTAAATAACTACAACAGCTCCATTAGCCATCACAGAGAGGAGTGTCCACACTACTTTTGTATGCATGCATGTAAATCTGCACTTTCAATTCTGCGGGACCATTTTAACTATTTATTCCAAGTGTTTTTACATTTCAACATATGGTCCTGCCCTTCACGGTGAGTTATTCTGGCCAATGTTTACCTGCCATAAAATATACTGTCTGTGTTGATCTGATTGCCATAGGAGGACTCCTCATACTATGATATAACTAAGGTAAATTATTTGCAAGGATCTGGACAAAAGGACATAAAAATCCTCCATAAAATATGAACTAGCAGTAAGAGACACTCTGCAGCACTTTGCACTAAGAGCACAGTACATGGCTTATTTTATGGCTGTTGCTGGCGCTTTTTTTTTTTTTTTTTTTTTTTTTAATTTTTTTATAACCATCTCCCACATGTACTGTTTTCAGCGAATATTCTGACAATTCTAACAATTTTCTGTCTCAAAGATATCTAGAGAATGTGAATCTAATATTGAGTTTATGGCCAAAAATCAGCATCTACTTGAATAAGAAAAATGTATTCCAGCACTCTTTACAGCTCTGATTAGTAAATATTGAGGATACACTGTGTTTGTCACCTGTCTGTAGAGCAGGAGAACGTCGTATGTGAAAGACTGGTTCTGGTAAGTTCCCATCTCAAAGAGGCGAGTCCGCTGCCCCAGTGCATCATACAGGTACTTGGCATAAGCCCACAGCTTTTCATTCTGTGTCGCCTGCGAAAAGAAATGTTTGATGTGAGTGATTCCATGTTTAATCCTCCTTCTTTAAGGTAAGGTGAGGTGAGGTAAGGTAACTTTATTCGTACCCAAGGGTATATTTGGTTGCAGTTAAAAGAGATGGCTGCTTACACACACACAGACAACATTTACAACATCGACAGAGACAGTGATATAACAGTGACAGAGGTGCTCCAGACATGGGACATGGATAAAAAGTATCCAAAGGATAAAAAGTATACAAAAAGGTACAAGTATCAAAAGACAAAAGATAAAAGATACAATGCAGAATAAAAGCCATCATGGCAGATACAAAAACCTAGGTTAGAATAAATAAATAAATAGATTAGGAAAGGCTGTATAGTCCATAAATTAATAAGTTAATGTGTAGTCCACCAATAGCCTAAATACTATTTAATGTTTTGATGGCTGAGGGAACAAAACTGCCTCTGTATCTCTTTGTCTTGCAGACAGGCATTTTGTACCTGCGGCCTGATGGTAGAGGCTGAAATTCAATATATAGTTCTTTGACTCTGTATTGACAACTAGGCTTAATTATGCTGAGTCATTATGCTTAGACTACAGCGCTGTGCCCACATATAATAGAAACTTTGAAAACTAAACACTTACCACAGTAAGGGCTCCAGAGAGCAGAGGAGGACTTGCTGTGTGAGGAAGGAAGATGTAATTTAGATGATGCATTATTTACTTCACTTGGTAAATTACCAACGAAAATGAGCTGCAAGTAAAATCCATAAGCAGTGGAGTGTAGTGTCAGTTAACACATTAACATTCAGGACCATACAGTGATAAAATGGGGACAATGCAAAGACAGGCAACATCTTTTTCCTCAGTAGATGCATTCTCTGTGTATTATCTTACTTACTGCATGGATGAGGCCTCTGGGCCAGGCAGCCCAGTGCCAGAAAGCACATCAACACCACGAACGCTCTCATCGCTCTTGATCCCACACGGCTGTTCCCCAACGACAACAAATCCACTGTAACCTGAGAGGGAAGTCGTTTCCTTATAAACACTGCCTCCTGTGGCTCCAGGCTTGTGAAGATGTCAGCTGCCAGGTTTTCTGACTAACACCAGGAACCTTTGGAGAGCCAACTCCTCATGGCCTAATTTTTTTTTTTTTTCCATGGGGTAATTACAAAGCTTTTGTTATCAGGCTCATATCATGATAAGAAGGCTAATAAAGCATGTAAAACTGCTGGCTCTCTCTACCTGAAGAGCAGAGCTGTCCTAAACATAGGCTATGACATACGGTCAAAAAGTACATAGGAACCTAAAATACAATGCCTTTTCATTACAAATAAATACATAAATAAAAACAGCAAAATACAGTACTTTTTGGTTATCCTAGTTCATAAAATGAGAACCCCAGTATCATTAAGTGCAAAGACATTGTGTAGGCTTGAGGCTTGTGTGCAGTGGGTCAAGGGTAAAGAATGTTGTTTGTATTCAGGAGGGATGGAAGGGGGTTGGTAAAACCAGTACTGGACTTTGGAGGAATAGAGAGGATTTGTAGTCACCTGACTGAAGCACCTTATGGCTTCATTATAGTATACTCTACTCTGTACTCTACTCTACTATTCTGTGATCTACTTTTTCCTCTTACAAGCCATTATAAAAGCTTAGGGAAAGTCGGTCTTTCATTCAACTCCACTGATCTGACATGCAGGTTAACTTAAGCATTTAGTGATGAGAATGCAGAGAAGAAACTCAGAGTTCAGTTGTAGGGATAAAATGTTTTTAATTTTTAATTATTTTATAAGGAGTGAGTAATCATCAACCCAGCATCATTAACAGTGCTATCAGTGACATCACTGTCATATGACACTGAGGTTTCATAATCACCTGACTACATGAACTCAGCAAATGCTCTTTGGTTCACTGTGCACATTAATCATTACTCAATCATGACCCCTTAATGCACTGGGAAATAACATTACCCTTTCCCTTAATGTGCTACTTGTTAAATTTTATGATTTATTAGCCATATTGACAGATAATGTCTGTTGATCATTGGAGTAAAAATGTCAAAATCAGACACCAAGTGATTTTGGGACAAATCTCCATAGAACTGATGAGGAAAAGGTGCTCTTAACATTCCAACTCATGGAATTCTGTATTTCCAAAATGACCATAGCAGTCATTCTGACTGTTCATACATTATTTGCATAGTAATTGCAATAATCAATATAAAATCTGCAAATAAATGGATCTGTAATGTTAGGATAAATATAAACATCAGGACATGAAATTTAAATTCAAATGAGTGTGAAAATTTATTAATTAATTGAAAACCACAGAACCTACATTTGTAATTCCAGATACATATTCCATTTAGATCAATATTCTGTAATTTTCTTTGTAAAATAAAGAAATTAAATAATTAATAAAAAAACATTCTTCTTTCAATCTTAGGGTACAGTAGCTTATAAAACCATCACCAATATAAAATAATCAGAACTCTTTTGTGTTTTGTAATTTCAATAAAATAATTACATGTTAGAATAAAATATACACATAATTAGGGAAAGTTAGGGTCCAATAGTTACATAGGTTTTATTTCAACAAAGTTATTACACTGCAGAATTAAAAACAGTCCAGGTGACACCCTTGGTAGTTGTAGTGTTAAAGAGTCAGGTTTACATTCCACACTGAGTGCTGTTGTGTCAGGTACTGCAGTCTCGCTCCAGCACTCCCACTCTGCCAAACCAGTTCCATCACAGACTAGTCACAAGGTCTGTGGCATTGTTAAAGATGACAAAAATATTTTGCACAATAACAAGCACAAGAACGAGTACTTATGCTTTATTATTCAAAGAAGATGTGATTGTTATAATAAGGCTGCTCTTTTTTAATGTAGTTTTTGATCACTTTCCATATAATCTAATTAGATTCTCAGTCATTATTAAGAGATATTCATGTCTAGAATAACAAATAAGTTTAACTGAAATTGTAAAGGCATTTTTCAGTATACAGAATGTCTGTAAGGTATGAGTAAAAAAAATCAAGATATCTATTTTTTAAATTCAATCACAGAGATTGTTTTTGACCCAGTCAAATTAAAGATCTAAAAGAGTAAGTGGTAAGAGATTTCAGTGATGGATTTGCTTGGTAAGGAACTTCACAGAAGTCCAGAAGATAAAGATGTGATATGAATGCTTGAATATTATCTTTCATAGCACATTAGGGATGGACCACCACGTTGGAGAGCCGACAATATGCAGCTGATTTCGTTGATTAGCAAGTCGTGCTAATCAGTGCCACACACGCACACACTCTCACAGTCCAAGTCAGATCACGCTACATGTGGTAGCCCAGCCACCGAGCGCAGCTTGAGCTTCCTGCAGATGTCATTGCACTCTGGTCCGTGTTGCTCCTCCAGGAAGCACCTGAGGCCCCTTTCAGCAAAGTTGGAGCGGCCCATGGGAGTCTTGCTAGAGTGGATCTGGGGGTCAGTCAGGTAGGTCAGGCCTTTGCCGTTGGCTGTCACCCATCCTGTGAAAACACACGATTGTTTTCAAAGCTCCGTGTAAACTGCTTAAGGTTGCATTCGTTTCATGTGGGAATAAAGGGTGTGAAAGTGTTTACATGTTAAAACCCTCTGGATGCCATAAAGATGCCATGCATTTCAGCTAGGGCTGGGTGATATGGAAAAAATCAGACATCACAATATTTTTGACCAAATACCTCGATATCTTATCATATTGTGATGATATTGTAGAGATGACTACTGGTGCTTTCATAAAATATTTACACAATGAGAATAAAAATTTATGAAAAACAATCATTAGTAAAGTGCATATGATGACCAAGGAAGTAGAGCCAAATATGAGAATAGCTACATCATTCTAATTTCAGAAAACTGTATCCTTTTGCAGTAATGCAGCCTTTTAAACCAGGAGGAAACAACACTTATGCCATATTACTATATCTAAAATTGATATCTAGTCTCATATCACAGTATCACTTTAATATCAATATATTGCCCTGCCCTAATTTCAGCTTGGGTTTTAATAGCAAAGCAAACATTGCAATGTCAGACACAAGCATGAAATCCATCATGGATTTATATTTCCAGTCTGCCATAGCATTTTAAAAGTTGCGAGTGAAAAATGACTGCATTGATGAATTGGATAAAAATCACTCATTTTGTTTGTTTCATATGAAGTTAATGTCTCGCTACAAACAGTTGAAAAACATCTTTCCTCGCTGGTGATGTCAGAATTCTGAGGGTTGTGGGTTACCACTAAACTCTAAGTTCCTAAGTGGTATTTATAACCCAAAATCTAATATGTAGGGCTTTTTCATGTAAGAAGCCAATAGATACACTCAGTGGACCATTTATCAGGTCCAGCTCAGTGCAACAGCTCTGCCATAAATTGTACCTTTTAACAAAATTTTTAATGTTCAGTTTTTGTTGACATTGTGGAGAAAGTGAATTTAACTCTATGTTTATTACTGAGGTTGTGTAGAGGTCTTGTTCTGGACTGCATTATATTGAGAGGTGTTTTTAATTTTTTTCCTCCTTATTTATATACATGAGGGGGACAGAATATTAGAAACAGCTCTCAATAAAATGCAGTCCAGTCCAACAGCAGCACCAACTATGAGCTCAATGTCAAACATAGAAGTGAATGAATACCTCTATTACTGTGACAAAAAGAAAAGCTGAGCATTATAGGCAGCAGGAAAAGAAACTTTATGGCACAACATTTGGATTGGATTAGATTGTACAGGTACACCTAATAAAGTGGCCACTGAGTGTACTTTTTTCCCATGTGACATTAACACAGTATAAGATTGGGAAACTTTGGCCCACTATCAGTGAATTGTGTTATCAAAAAAGAAACAGACACACACCTTGGAGGTCCACAACAACCTCTTGGCAGTCGGAGAACAGGTAGGTGAAATGTCCAAAAGCAATGCCGTACTCTGTGGCCTGGAATCTCATGTCCTTCTTTACAGTGTTGTTGGTGAGTTTGACGAAGTCTCCAAGCATGTAGGGTTCCACTGTTATGCAGCCCACGATCTCATCCCCGCTCAAGATCTACTCAGCCACAAGCACAGCAAACAGCAAAGTGGAGCATTATTTGACACTTGTTTCAACTTGTATGCCAATTCCTTGATATTTCAGCTAAGCAGTTATACTGTAGTTAAATGCATTTTTATGATAAAGTGTTTGCATGATTACAAAGGGGCAGGCTATGGAAAATATAATATTATGCTGTAACCCTACTGCTTCAGTATTTCTGAGCAAATTATAAAATGTGATGTTAGAACATGGAAATGAGTGTTTTGCTCAACAGAGCTAGTATGTAAGGATGTACCATTTGGTATGTACAAGGCCATTCTTACTCAGAGGTGGTGTGTATTCCAACATTAAGAATAAAAAAAATGAATTGCATGGTTGACATGGATACATAGAAGTAATCCATTAAGAGAAGAGCAGAGAAGACAGATTTTCGCACAAGGCTATTATTTGTATCATCATTTCCCCATTTTCCCTTCCTTACAACTCATTGTACCTTCTAGACTAATAACCAAAAGGATATTGGCTCAATCTCCAGCACTGACAAGAGAGGGTAAGCTGACAACTGGAGGGTGTATTGGTTTATAACATTAGTATTTCATTACACTCAAAACTGCTCCAAGGGTGCTGCAGGCAACCTTACACTCTGCTGTCTCTGAAGAAATGTGTATGCATAAGGGGTGCCGTTAAAGTAATCCTGACAAATGAAGCAATCAATTTTGTGAATTATCTGTCTTCCTGGTTCTCTCTGAACAAATTACACTGTACAAAAAAGCAACATCACAGAAAAACTCCTCTTTTTGTGTGAAAATACAATTTCTTCAGTCTGTCTTATGACTTAGCCTCACCAGTAGTGCCTCAGAGGGAATGAAGAAGATCTGAGCCATGATTTCCTTGTCGTAAAGACTCTTGTTGAATTCAGTCACATAGTACTGGGCTGTCATTTGTCTCTCCACATCTTTGAAGTGGAACTGGATCTCTTTCGGTTCCAAGTAGTCCTTCCCCACATAACTGACAGGGACAAAGAAGTGCAGATATAACTTCATACACAAAGCCATGTGGAAATTGTGTAGGTGTAAAGCACAATGGAATCAAGCATGATCAAATTGTGCTTCGACACTGCTGAGGCCTACTTGCTTAGCCTCTCCTCCTGATGTAGAAACTGGACCCATATTGCTCTTCGTTGTTTGCCCTCCTCCCCCATTTCATCGCCAACATAAAGACAGGTCTCCCTGGCTGTCCACAGGCCTGTGGCCCTGGAGAACTTCAAATGGAGACCACCTAGTGAAAAGGACACACATGGGTTGAGAGGTAATTGCAATGGATGCCTGCTTCGCCACTGAATCCATGGGTGGGCTTCCTGGTATGGAAAAGCTTCCAACCCATCAAATAGAGCTCAATCAAGGGTAACCGGAATGGTTTGCATGGTTGCATGGTTCACATTCTCGAAGATGTTTCACTTCTTATTCAAGAAGCTTAAGTTCTGGTGCTGTTGCCCTCCATGTGGATAACCACATGTTTTGATGGAAAGTTTTATTTTTGCATATCTAAAACCTGTTCCATATGCAATTCCATCCACCCAAGAAACTACTTAAAGACGACAGAGACAGAAATAATGTACAAATCATTTGGGAAATAGAACTTACTGTAGGCGGTTCTATGTTTCTTGAGTTTGAATTTTGTTTTGTCACTCTGCAACCTCTTCAGCAGACATTCATGGCAAACCCCTGCCAAGAGGGCATGGTAGTCCTGCTGTGTCAAAAGATACTTGGACTCAGGAACGACACTAATGGCGATGTTGTGCTTAAGGCAGCTGTAGCACGAGGGGTTCTTTTTGGGAGCGGAATTCACTTTTTCAGTTGAGGTGAGTTTGTCATGTGGGTGTTGAATCTCTTTTGCTTCCAACATCTCAAATGAACTATCTGGAGAGATTTCAGTGGAGGCGCACTGCTCTGGGACAGATAGTTCAATGTTTGGCTGTGGGGTTTCGTTAGGGTTCTTGGCAGCAGGTTCAGGATGACCAGGAACTGAACACATCTCAGTCTCTGCATTTGGATCCACATCAAAGCTCTGCAGAGGCTGAGGGTTGGATGTTGCTCTCAATTCCCTTCCAGATGTGGCACTTTGGTGTTTAGGATCATTGGTTGAATCACTGGCTTCAGAATCAGGCGTCTCAATGAGGTAAAAACTCTCATCTGACTCTGTTGACTTACTGCTTAGGCCGATTGGTTTTGACTGGCCAGCTGGGTTAGGGTTGTTGTTAGCGGGGGAGCATGTGTAAGATGAGATTTTCTCCCATGATGACCGGGAGCTGAAACTGTCATTGAGCGAGCTGGAGGATGTTCTAAGAGTAAGTTGGGACAAAGACTGGGCCGCTCCTGAAGTTCCTGTTGGTTTCAACGACCCATCGACAACATCAGGGATCCAATCTTCCTCACTGCCCACTGTCTCTTGTGCAGCCTCTATCACTTCAAATTTCTCTGAATCACTTCCTGTGTTGCAGGAGGAAGAAACATGTGCCAAGGATCTAGGCACTGCATGGGAATTGGCACTACTTTTATGACCAGGTTTGTCTTGCTTCTTGTTTTTCTCTGTGAATTCTAGCATACTATCATCGTCAACTTCTGTTGTCGGAAGGCTCTGATTGTCCACATTTGCTTTACGCACATTGGCATTGCTCCCTGTGTACCCACTGGTGCCAGGGTGAGGAGACCCTGAACCACTCAAAGAAAAGTTCTGCCACGAAGCGCCAAGGTCATCAGTGCTTCCTTGAGTGGTAGACAGCTCCACCTTTTGAGGTGGCTGCAAAGCTTTCTGTTGAGGCTGCTCTCCCCTCTGCACTTTGTAGTTTTGAGTAGTACACTCTGTATTAAGTGTACCAATGGTAGTCCCCAGTGCAGTTATACATAACCGTGCTCCATCGATTGTGTCATTCCTCCTGTTACAGTCCACGTCTGTGGCCTCACATAGTGACGCATGATACTTCTGGAATCTCCCCATCACCCGAGCAAAACCAGCAAGAGTGAAATTCACAGGTCTGTCTTTAATGTTTCTGTAGCTATCGGGGATAAAAGAGCCCCTGTCAGAACTGGGGAATGGTTCCACCTGCAAAAGAAGCTTGACTTGGACTACAAGATGCATGATGTCAGCGCATAGGCTGTCTCTTTCTTGGCTAGCAGCATGGCAGTAGTCGTAGAAAAGGGCTAGAGCTTTTTGGCAAGCTTGGGTTGCCTGTGTCAAAACTTCAGAGGAGGTGCCCAGCCACTTATGAGTAACTGTCAGGGAATAGGCAGCCTTGAGAAAGGTATGTAGCTCCTGTTTGCTGGTAACCAGTTCGCCCTCTGTTTTGGTGAGCAGGCCAACTTCAAATGCCTCTTTAGCCTGCAGGAGGTAGGAGTCTCTCTCAGAGGACGGGCACTCTGCTGAGAAACTGTAAGATAACAAGCAGGTCCCCTGTGTTGCCTAGGGGGAAAGATGTGAGTGGCATATTAAGAAGAGTAATTAAAAGTGCATTACAGATCAAAGTTAGGTTAAGTTAGATCAAGTTGACCATAATTCTGTACATCTGCAGGAGGCTGACATTTTAATTAATCAATACTCAGCGATGTTGAGTATTATTAATTCAGTTCACCAAATACTGGGATTTCTTGCTTTAAAACAAATTTTGTGCCTGTGCTAATTAAGCAACAAGCATAACATCAAATTTCATTCCCAAGCCCAAAAATCAAATGACAAAGCATTTTTATTATTACAGGACTTCACATGGCGATATATCACATCTTCACTAGAGCTTTCTGTTAGATCTCCATTTTAATTAGCTAGATTTTTTTGTCTATTGTGAAAATGTGACTTTATTTTTGTCAACCACAGGCCACTGTACCTGCTGTGCCTGTTGCTCCTGATGCAATGTGTTGGTCACACAGGTTGATAAAAGCAATAGATAGACTTGATTCCACTTTAATTATCCTCTCATATGCAGTATATTGTATTGAATCCCCTCCCACACACAAACACAAAGCTAATATAAAGCCTAACAAGATAGTGTGTGACAACTTACCACATGAGTCAACACAAAAAGTGAAGTGTATTGACTGTAGACCACTGCCATCTTAGCTGCCTCAGCTGCTGAGAGGAGACGATGACTCCGGTCTCCAAGTGCAGACTGATCCACAAAACACGGACACATATCACTACATTTTACTTAAAACATGTATACTGCATTATCCAGTAATAGATGTATGAGAAAATAAAAGCAACATAATATCAATAAAACTTACTAAGTCGACATCTGGATTAGTCCTGAAAGCATGATAGTCTTCATCGTTCATGGATACCAATAAGTTGGCTAGTATGCCAAGAGACATTCCAATGCCCTAGGAAATACACAGACATACACAGCCAAGGTCTATAACAGTGTGTAAACTGACAGTGAGGTACCCTGGCCTACATGCACCATTTTGACCATTTGTAGAGCTTTTGGTTAAAAAACAGCATTAAATAAATGTTAGCTCTACCTTTTTATCAGGTTGGGGGAGTGCATAGTAGCCAACCAGAGAAGCCCAGATTAGCTCTGCAGCCTCCAGCCACAGGCCTGAAACAGAGATCCATGTTGAAAGGTATAGTCAAAATGTACAGAAAACACAAAAGAATCTCTCTGAAAAAACAATCAAACAAAAAACTTACCAAGCTTTTGCAAAACCAATCCACGTACTTGAACACTGACAGCCTGCACAAGAGCCCTGTCGCTCTCAGAGTGGTACACCCAACAACCTGCATGCAAAAGGTTTCTAACTCATTAAGCTTGTGGGTTGTGATCCAACATTAGACACTATTATGATGATGCCCAAAGGAACCTACCTGTGGCCCCACTATTGTTAATCAGACTACTCAGTATGTATTCAGCCTTCTGTAATTTGCCTGTGGGGAAGAAGCAAAAAAAAAAAAAGAAAAAGAAAAAAAAAAGAAAAAGAAAAAAATATTTATACCACAGCTCTGGCAAAATAATGAAATGCCATATTTTATTTCAGTGCTTAGGGTTTGTGTCATTGCCATTATGATTTTCATTTTATTTACTTATGCAGGGAACACTGACTGAGAATTGATGCTCTTCACCAGAACCTTTCCCACCTTACCTGCATTAAGGTAGACTCTGGCCTGCCGTATGACCAGCTGCGGGGCCACGGGGGCATCAGGGTGGCATCTGTGGAGTAGCTTGGTGATCTTCAGCAGCCGGCTGGAGTCGTCTGTCCAGTAGAGGAAACGGTCCACTAAGAAGACCACAGCCAGCGCCCAGCGGGCCTCCTGAGCCATGATGGCTGCCTTCAGCAGAGCCTGGCAACACAGCAAACAGGTTATCTCTGTTGTATGGAGATGTCTAGAAACACTTTTATTTACCATAATAACCAATAAGCTATCTCAAGATAATGTAGGGTACATGTTTTTTCTTTTCATTATTAAATCACCACTGCCCCCCAAGGCTTGTAAATGCAGAACAGATGCTGAACAGATTATTGTTTCTATGTCGATGTCAGATTTTCACTTCTGCAGGGCACGAAAGATACTTTCATTGCCCTGGACTATGTGGTGGACATCACAGCTGACCGGCATTTTGTTGTGAGATTTTTACCAGTAGCTGGTGTAGATGCTGGCTGATGAGGTCGGTGAGGTTGGTCTTGTCTTTTGTGCTGACTGCCTGTTTATACTGCCACTTCTCGGGCACAAAGGGCCACTTCATCTCCACGGCCTCGTGGAGGAGAGAGGCCAGCTCTGCACACAGCGAGTCTGCAGGGAAAGCAGGATGAGGGACATTTCCACAAATCCAGCCAAAGGGAGCTCTTTTGAAGTAAAATTTCACTGGAAATCTAAACATCAAGGATCAAATTTCCTGTTGTCTAAATGGTTGTCATTTATTTTCCATGTGGGCACTGGAACAATAGAGGGGTTTTTAATGAATGGCTGTCCTAGCTTGTGCCATTGAAAAATATTAAGTGAATACAAAGCCCTGAGGATTCAGACTCTAAAGGGGATGCACTGACCATTTTTAGCAAATACCTTGGTCACCTCATTCTTAACACAGACCATGAGAGCATTATTCCCTCCTTTTATCTCTGATTCTCACCCAAACCCAAACCATCTGGGCTTCTCTCCTGCTCCCCCCTGTAGGAAAACCAATCCAACACTGCCCTCTGCTGTCTCACCTCTGTATCTGCAGAAGCTCAGACCGGCCTCCCCACTTGGCGGAGAGGGCTGCTTTGCCTTTGCCTTAGCATTTGCTGCCCTGAGGCAGTCCTCCAGCAAAGCTCCCACCTCCTGGCTGTCCATGCCGCTGAGCAGATGCTGCAGCTGTTGTTTGGGAAGAACGGGTTTTCCTCCTCTACTTGTTTCGTCACTTTTTTTCCCGTAAACAGTGTGACTGAGGTAAGGGGAAAAATCCCCAGGACTGCTGGTGATACAGAATTGCACAAGTGTGTACTTTAACTCCTTAGGATGTGACGTATACTTCACAATATGTTTAAAGGTACAGCATGTCTAAAACAATGTAAAACATGTAGAAAACAATTTGTACACATAAGATCAAATTAATTCTGGGCATATTTTCAGTTAACTAAATTGTTTTTTTGGATAATAGTTACAGATATGTCAACTTAGGAGGAAAATATTCTTTTCCTAATCTCCCTTATCTTTCAAATGAATAACGTGTAAGTAGTACAGGTATAATTGGTGGCCTTTTAAAAGTTTTTAATACAGTTTTAAGTATCTGTCAAATATATTTTATGCAATATGGGATGGAGAGGCATCAAAACTCAAATGTCTTCCAAGCTGTGTGCCCAAGTGAAAGATTTATAGTGACCATACTGTATGGTATATTTTAATCTCCTGTGATATGCTATGGAATCTTTTGTAGACCGACCTTTAGTATTGACACAGTGTTCTAACATTTCTCTGACATTTCTATAGCATCCTAATAAAACTGAGGAAGTGTAAATATTTTTCACAAGGACACATTTTGAAGCTGTCTGCAGTTACCTCCACATAAACAACTGGGAGTTTCACAGGCGGATATATACTATGTACTGTAACACCAGCAGATTGGACACTGCAGTGACAAAGACAGCAACTATCATTTAAACACTAATGCAGCAGTTTTATAGTAACTTTCGCTTTCCTATCTAATGAGACAGAACATGTCAGTATGGAAATTTCAGGAAGGCTATGAAGAGATATATTCAAAATGATCTTGTCATGGTTAAGTTAAAGGTTAACCTTATGATGCTGTTAGTTTTGTTAACAGCAGATATGAGGAGTAATTTTCATATATCTACAGGAACTGAACGCAGCACCTACCGCAGCCTCAGGATCCCAGCTTCTTCCTGGTGGGGCTGGACTCGCTCAAATGACGCGTTCACGTGCTGTCGGAAAGCTAACACTTCCTAATGTCTGTGTGACGACCGTGGAGTCACGTGACTGCAGGAGCACTCACTGGTCCTACCACGCAACCCAAGCTTGATTTGATTGAACCCTTGAACTGCCTGACTGATTTTCCACCATTTATTTTTAACCCACCTGTTACCTTCAAATTTTCTGACTTTTTTTTTTTTTTTTAATCAGTGGAGGTCAATTTGACTGAGCAATTTAAACCTCCAGAAAATTATCAAAATAATAATAATAATAAAAATGTTACCTAAGTTTATATCTTGTGTCTTGTGGAGCACCTAAATAAAACATAACCTCCCCAACTCACACTCTTTTATACATCAAAACAGAGGGAAGTTTTTTGAAGATTTTAAATGGAACATTAAAGTTCCTTAGTGCCATCCGAAACACCTGAAACAACTGTGCGCAAGATGTTATTATTATGAGGGTCAGCTTGGTGTATACTATGGCATAGGAGATAAACTAACAAAGTGGAGAAGACATTTTTTTTTTTCATTTCATTGGGACTTTAAGTCAGGATGAACTTGCAATGCAGCACTACGGATATAAAAAGGATGAGAGACGCAGAGAAAGAAATTGCTTAAAAAAGACGCAACAAATAAAAAGGCAACATTTTAATGTAAATTACTGATATTTTTAACATGTGTGTCAGGCCTGGGGGTGGGGTATTGGAACAGGGACAGTTATCCACCTTGATACATAACTAAACGTTTCCATAAAATCACTTCCCAAGCTATTCCCAAGTGTTCTCGGTGATTACTTAGCAGGTATATAGATAAGAACTTGGCATTCCCTGACAATTATGTTTATTTTCATGCTATAAATCTGGTGTTACTTAAGTAACAGCACATATATCATGTACTATCCCTTAATTAACTGTTTACAGATACTGATAATGCACGTGAAGGCAACATGAGAATAGAAGGTGGTACACTTCTGATGAAGATTACTTAAATATGGTCTGTGTGTGTGTGTGTGTGTGTGTGTGTGTGTGTGTGTGTGGGCGCGCGCGCGTGTACATGCGACTGTGCGCGCACGTGCAACCTACGCGTGGTTGCTCAGCATGCTGCCTTGTCTCTCTGCGGAAAAAAAAATATTAAACTTTGCAAAACAGACGAAACGACATGTTGCATGCATCATCATGTTGCATGCATTAGTGATGGTCTGTAATGAGCGCGTGTGACAGCACTGGTGTTGCTGTCACACTACCAATAGGCGGGACTGTGGCTCTGCAGTGTGCGCTGTGCTGCACAGCTGGAACGTGAGCAGTCAGGCTGGCATGCGGTCCAGCGGCGACCAGATGACGAGTCTGCCTCTGCAACAGCAACATACATTCACAACTTGTACCCGAGTGCGCCACGGTAGGTCTGCGCGCGTCTCACTGTTACGGGGGTGTAAAATGCCTGTTCATCTAAGCTGTTTCATGGACCAGTAGCGGCAACTCCACAGGATTGGAGTGCCTAGTGAGTTCACACGGGTTTTGATTATTTGCGCCTCTTACCCACAGGACCCGGGTGTTGCAACTAAATAGGCGTTTCGAGTTTGGTGGTGATGGTGATGTAACACGCTGCATCTCAGCAAGCACTCCAGATTTACTATCTCATCTTCGCCTCCCGGATCATGGGACTCCGCAAACTCTGAAGGTAAGAAATATGTGATAACTATGTGTGTGTTTCTGAAAAAAAACAACAACTGAGCGATAGAGACCGGGCCACCTGTGCACATTTGGACATTTTTACGCATGGCAAGGTTCAGATGTCTTTCCTCATCGGCTGTCTCCTTTTGTCTGGCGCTTATTTGAAAAGAGAGCCCAGGATACTACACGCATGCCTCGGATTTTGTGCACAGCCTGACAAAACTGCATGCCTTTTTGAATTATTCACACACGATAGAGTGCATGCAGTAGCAATTCTTCCAACACTGAGTAAGAATCAAGCACAGGCATGCTTGCTTGCAACATATACCACAACAATTCTGCTGTGAGAATTTTTCATGTTGACTCATAAGGGAGAGAGAGAGACATGCTTGGTTGTTTTCGTTGGGAAAGTAACCACAAACAGCTATTCTATTCACACTTGTAAAAAGTCCACAGATGCTGCCTGCAGCTGTCAAATGTGCCTCTAATGGTTTCAAGAGGTCTCCCATTCCCCCGAAACAGTTAGGGTGCCAGCTAATGAGCCAAGACAAGAGGAGGGCAGCATTAGCGCATTGTTAGTTTGACAGGTAAATGATCAGTCTGTCCACCCAGCTTATATCCTCTCCTCCTCTTAAACAACCAAGTGACTTGGCACACAGCCATGAATGGCACACATAACATTATCTTTATGGGCAATAGTAGGTAACTCAGATGGGGTAACCACCACATTATACTCAGGTGCTTTGGGGAGCTAAAGCACTGATAAATAAAAACCTGCATCATGGCAAGATAAATCTACCACAAGTGGAATGACGATGTGGATAGACTTCTTCAAAGGAGGTGCACAGGCGTCGAGTTCCAAAAGTAATGCAAGAGTTCCAAAATGCTTGTTATTACATTTAGTAAGAATCAGGGAATTCTTTCTCCATTGTTAAGTGAGGTGAAGGTGTAAACAAAAAAAAAATCTGTCAGTGCTAGAGGGCCACTTTGTGTATGGCAAAGCAAAGAGACAGAAAATCAAGCACATTCTGCATGTGCATGCGCCTGGGAATAACCCAAAACTTCATCTTATAGGGCTGTGATTGCCCGCCTCGGCCCAATAACCATCACATCACCCCTGCAGGGGCTTTGTAGTCCTGTAGCACCTCTAACAAATGAATACCTGTGTGGTGACAACAAGTTTGCCATGAGTAAAGGATTACCTTAGCTTCGTGCTATTTGGCCTTGGCTAATGAATTAAAAAAAAGGTCAAACTCTCCTGGGTGACTTTGTTTAGCTCTGTCAGTCAGTGCACCCTCCCTGTCGGCCTCACTACCTGCTGCCTGGTGGTAGAGTCCGTCGAGCTGCAGCGTCGAGCTGATTTTCTCCCACTGTCCACGGAGCAGCGGGGATTAGGAGGCGTCTTTGACTGCTGGGGCTGGTGATTATTTGCTCTGCGGCAGCCTCGCCGACTTCCCCCCAGTCTTATCCAGCCATGTTTTGGTGTCAGAGCAGTGGGGATTTGACTTGTAAGTCATGTCTGGTTGCTTGTCTGGGCGTTTGAGAGCCTTGGCAGCTCCAGTTCAGCAGCCTGTGATGTCCTGGCAGGAGTGGGTGGCGAGAGAGAAGTTGCTCAGCAGGATCCTTTGAGGTCGGGCTAGAGCTTATTTTGATGTGTCTGGCCAGCTTAGTGTGTTGCTGAATAATAACGCTGCTTTTGAATACTGGACAAGTGTGCTCCACGCGAGCTTATTCCGCCAGGTCGGTCACTGATTCAGAGAAACTGATGCAAAAGAGGCAGCCATCGTATATCAGGCCACCCCTCAAACAAATCTGCTGCCAAAGCGCAAATCAATGAAGCAATTACTCTAAAGTCCAATTCATCAAATGGTGGTTTATTTAGCTTGTCAGTTACCTCAAAGTACCCCAAAGCCTCTGTGATCTCATGCACCCAACATGTGAAGTGGCACTTGACTTGAAAGGTATAGCGCTTTGAAAAGAGAGGGTTTCTATGATTCAAAGCACCTCAAGAATATAAGTAAAACAGAGCAGAGGACATTACAAAAACCCTTCTCCTTCTCTGTCTCTTCTGTCCGTCCTCAGTTTGCTGCAGTGCAATTACTTTAGGCCTCTGGAGTGCACACCCTTGACATTTAGCATCCCTCCTAACACCTCCAGCAGCCTCTTCCACCTCAACCTGTGCTGGTGTCGCGCTTGTCAGGAAAGCCGGCCATAATTGGATCCTTTGTGACGGGTTGCTGCTTTATGCCAAAGGAGGAACACCAACAAATCTAGCAGGAAGAGGAGGAGGAGAGGAAGGAATAAACCAAGGGTGATCGGGGGAGAGGTGGGGGTGGAGGGAGCGGGAGAAGGGAAAGAAATCAATGCACAGGAGGGGAAAATAAAGCAAGAAAGAAAGTAATTACAGAGGGCCGAGCAGTGCAGCAGCGCAACCAGAGGCTCGCTCGGGGTGTTTGCCATCACCGGCGTGTAAACGCTCGAGTGCATTTTCTACCATCGTCCTCTCTCTCAGCTTCTCTGTCGCTCTTTGGCTCCCCGGCTCGCTCACATTCCTTTCCCCGATGAACTTCTGGGGCGCGTTCACACCAAGCATGTTTATTTGAACTCAAAAAACAGCGGCTCTCAACCTTTTTGGCTCGGGACCCCTGAGAATGAAGCGGTGCCTGCTCACGACCTGCCGCATCACAGGCAAAATGGCCAACAGTTCAAATGATCAGAGGAGATCGATAAGAGGCTGAAAACTCCTCAGCATGTAACAAGAAAAGCAATAAAAATGAGAGAAAATTAAAAAAAAAAAAATAGGCATTTGAGAAGTAGAAGTACATTTTTCCCTATCCCATAAACTTTCTGACAACCCATCAAAATTCTCTTGCAACCTCCTAGGGGGGTCTCGACCCACAGGTTGAGAACCACAGTTCTAGTCCAGGGCTTCATTTGACCAAGTGAGAACAATGCCACTGAGAGTCAGATGGAAGAGATACCTGAAAATGCAGAACTCTTGTCTTTTACCAGAAGAATGGGAGTGCAGTTAGGGTTAGGGTTAGGGTTAGGGTTGAATGACGGCTTAACTACAGGAAGCAAACCCAGAACACAAGGGTTAATAGACATAAAGAGACAGATGTTGACATTTGATAGCCAGCTGGTCCTCATTCTTGAGAAGCCGAACATAACTAGAGGAACAAAATGATTCAGCTATTTATTTTGGTGTTCTTAACTGGCATCCGAGAAGATAAGTAACAGAGGGCACACGCATGCTGGTCATGCTTAGAGAGAAAAATCCGACTCCGCCCATTAAAATCTCTCATCTGGCATGCATGACAGTTTGCTAAAACTATGTCCAGTGCACAATCCCCTTGTTTACAAGATCCCTAATGAACCAAACAGGAAAATGTAACCAAGTAAACTTTCCTTATATAGGGTGGACCAGAGAAAATGAACTTCGGCATAATCACACCCACATCTGCTCTTATTTTTCCGTTTCCCTGCCATCGTTCCTCCATCCAAATATTTCTCTCTCCCTTCTGGGACCTCTCTGTTCCTCTCTCACCCCCTCAGACCCCTTCCTGTTAAAGGCCAGAGACCCTGTATAATCTCAGTCTGTCATAGCTCTGTGCTGTCCTCACCTTTAAAGGCATGGCTGGAACTCAGTGGAGAGCGAGGCAGCGGGAGAAGAGAGGGAGAGACAGAGGGGGGAAAGTGTCAGGCCTGAGCAGCTTTAAATCAAGCGGTGGCTGGAATCAAATCAGTCAGGGGGAAGCGCAGTAGTCAATGAGCCCGGTGGGGGAGGCCGATCGAAAACGCAGGCTCGGTTACTGTATCCTAGCTGGCGATTACTGAAGCCAGCGGTGATGCTGATTGTTAGGTGCCAAGTTGTTTGGGTCTCCGCTGAAAATGCGACGCCGGCTCCGCTCCCTGCAACAGGTGTTAGGCGTGCCTCGCTTTCAGAAAGGGAACTGTTCTCGAAAAAGAACTGAATATAAAGCCTTTACGGTGTGCTGCACCTGCGAGAGAAAACGTGTTTTCATTTGCTCTTTATACTCGATCATCACAGTCCATCAGCCCTAACATTTGTACAGTTTTTATCTGAATGTGTGACAGAGATGCGTTTCATCTATTTTTCTGGGGCAACAATAACACAGGAAATTGTGGACTTTGCGGTCTGCTAAGGGATGCATGTCATTTTAGGGAGGAAAAAGGTAAGCAGGAACTTGCCACCATTAACATGAGTATGCCGGGGCTGTTAGGTGTTTAACAGGCCAATATGAAACTCATACAAAACATGAAACTACTTACTTAAACCGTTACTTATACTATTGTTACAGTTAAAACCACAGTCTAGTCCAGAAAGCAGAACTTAGTGCAAATAAACTCAGCAAAAAAAAAAAAAAAAAAAAAAAAAAAAAGTTAGATGCCAAACGCCTGTGGTGTGTACGTGCAAGGTGCAAACAGTTCTTAGAAAATGTGAATTCTGGAAAGCTGTTAGTTTCACTTAGGTTTAGCAAAAGCCGTTTGGGTGGATGTTTTCCTGCAGCTGCTCAACCTTATCTCCCTCTCTCTCTCTTTCTCTCTCTCTCTCCCTCTCTCTCCCTTTTCATAGCTGGTGGACTGCTAGTGTCCTCTGCTGCCTGCAGGCAAAGAAAATGGCCTCATTTGCATTGGGAATTGGTTGGCTAACGCCCAGAATAACAAGAGGTCCTTTCAAAAATGTAAATCAGCAATGCAATCGGATTACTTTTGCGAAGCAAGTGTAATTTTGAACACCATTGCTCTCATCATCGAACAACAAGTTGTGTAAAATTATGTTTATATCTACACTGGAATAGTCCAACAAGTACACATAGATTTTTTTACACATTACTTTGCAGATTGATTACTGTGTTCTTCCAGTTACTGACAACTGACTGCAGTGAGATTACTGTAGTCCTGTTATATGTTATATAATTTGTGAAGTCAAGAAGAAGTGCTACATTCTAGAGCTTTGGGTAACAACAGGAAGTGAGAGTCATGACTTGCAGAAAGATAGAGAATGAAGCCTGGCTAAAGGCACAGTGAGAAATGAGTACATCATTGGCCTAACTTGTTACTGCCGAACACGCTGTGCCGCTTTTGCTCTTTTTCACAACACATATCGACACGTGGTTCCGTCTTTCACTCATTGCATGGTGAGGATTTTGTGAAGGAAGTGTATTTGTGTGTGAGGAGACAACCAAGAGTGTGAGAAAATGTGACAAATATAGAGTAAAGGGGATGCTTGAGAGAAAACTGCCACACCAGTAAACCGCACTTATAACGCTTGGAAAAGTAAACACCCAGCTCATAACCAAAACTATGTGTGGAAACAGACACACACACACACTCTCTCTCTCTCTCACACACACACACACATGCACACACATGCACACACACCCTTCCGGTGTTTGTTATGTAGCTGACTTTCACATCTGGTAAAGGACAGAAGTTTGAGCAGGAAGCCTGTGAACAAAGCAGTGAAAACAGTTGGGCTTTTACGCAACAAATCCTGACACAATGATACGTTGTTGGGTTTGGGGCGGGAGGCAGATATTGTAACTGTGCGTGCATGGCAGCCAAACCAATACATTTTCTCCCCCGTGTCTTCCACAGCGTTTGTTCATAAAGAGCTGGCCTGTGATTTGCCTAATATGTTTCCACTCAAAATCGGAATGATGCATGCACACATCTGTATCTATAAATACGCAGTGTGAATGCAAAAAAAATATATAGTTGTTAAAGTGTTATACTCCTGTGTCCTTGCAACAGATTGTGAAATCTTGATGTGTTTTCACCCTTGACCTCCCGCTGTTTTTTTCAAGCATGTGAAGCCGCACTATATGTTCTGCCTGCCTCCCTCACACAGCGCTTCCTTTTGCTGGCAGAGGCAGATCCTGCTTGATTTTTTTTTTTTTTTTTTTTTTGCCTCCTTCCTTCTTCTGTTTTCCATCATTACTTTGCCTCCCTATGTCATCTCTCCCTCCCTTCCTCTAAACTCAACAGTCTCTCTTTCCATCTTTCAGAGGAGCTGAAGCGAGTGCCACTCTTTATCTCTCTCTCTCTTTATCCGACTGATCCCTCCCTCTGTGCCTCCAGGAGAAACTATAGTCGCTAATCTCAGTTTGCAGCCGGTTCCCCCCCGCAGATGCGGCTCTCTGCATGTCCAGGGAAAAGGAAATGTTTCCCTTCCTGCTCTCAGTAGCCTGCAGTCTGTAAATAGACTGGGTGCTTTGTTGGCCTCTCCGGAGGACAATATCTGTCTCATCATGCAACACCCCTGCTACAACTTCCGGAAACAAACTACTGGGTGTTGGGCAAGAGATTAGGGTGGAGGAGGGAGTCATTGATACAATGTATACGTTATGGAGGAAGGGTGTGTGTGTGTGTGTGTCCATGTGCTTCTTGTTCTCCTATCGTTTTGAAAAAAGATAGATGAGGAAACATTTGACTTGTCTTCACTTGCAGAAGTGACTAGTTTTGCATTAGGATTCACACTGGCATTAAAGGACCATACCAGAAATTTTGAATGTTTGGTTCATTTAATGCAATTTACCCACATTTCACATTGCAACTTACCATTTTGCAAATCATGCAGGAGTGCCGAAGATTTCACAACATATAATGAAAATCCCTCAATTTTTTAATGTGACTTGGGGTGGAAACACCTAACTAATAATGTTCTGCTTCTGCGGCTAACAGAGTCACCCTTCATCCACCATGGAAATGGTAATTCACTGTGTAAAGCAAACGTTTCCCTCAGGACTAATTTCCAGCAGAGGGACTCTTTCACTCTGCCCAGTTTCATCAAAGTCCTGAAAACACAACAGTGCTGCTGCTTTTAACAGTAAATCATAAAAAAAATAAAGTTACAAAGTGATTCACAAGACGAAAATAAAAATGGTATACAAACGGTGAAAAAAACCCCCCAAAAAACAACAGTACAAGAATACAACAGTACAACATTAGAAAGGAAATATATAAGCAAAAGGTGCTACATATGAGGTAGGGTAAAGACACAGAAAAAAAAATGCAATATAATTAAAACAATTAATAGTCAATAAATAAATCGAATAAGAAAAATAATGTATGGTGTGAAGAAAGTTTGAAGTCCCTGAAAGTTCATTTTCCTGTCGAAGTGGAATGATTGGAAACCAATAGCTGGATAAAAGGGAGGAAATATAATATCAGAGTTGTATAATATGACTGCTACTTTGAGAAAAGCTTATTGTATACATTTTGTAGATATTACACTATACATGCAAAATCAAGATGAGAGTAAAAGAATAGATGTGTAAAAGAATAAAAGATGCATGTGTGTGTGTGTGTGTGTGTGTGTGACAGGGGCATGTTGTGTTTTAACATCAATAGATTGCTGTATTATTTTCGAGACATTAGTGTAATTACTGTAAACAAATGGGAACACCCCTGGCAGCCTCCACCAGCCTCCGCTGCATTTGTTGTTGTGTCCCACCAGGTCGCATTTGGCAGGGAATCTGCTGAATCACTTTTACCGCATCAAACAGAAAGAGGGCGCTGTCCTCGCAGCGTTAACAGAGCCGCAGGTGGTGGAGAGGGAAAAGATTGAAAGGTTGAGGGGAAAATCACTCGCAGCATGTTTATGCTCTTCTGCAAAATCAAAGGGAATGAAAGAGAAAGAGCTAACAGTCAGGACTGGACTGTGCTGTAAATTTTGACACACTCACACACTGATAATACCACTGGAGTGAGGCGACCAATCATATCCACAGGGGTCTCATTTGTTTACAAGGTATCACAGTTAATTAGACAATGATATATTGATCTTAAAAGTGCTACAGGTAGCACCTTTGCACATGTCTGGGTGTGACAGCGAGAGAGCGACTGCGTTTGTACTTTTCAAGATGCGGCGTCCCCTCGAGAGCTGATCAAAGTGAATAAATGCACCCTTCCCTTCTCGCTCATGGCTATTATCCACGCAAGCATCAATCAAACTCCTTTTGCCTGAATGCCGTTGGGGAGGATATAGAACCGCGATCAATGGCTGTATGGTGGCTGTGCATTGCCTTTCGGCAATTACGGTTAACATGGAAACAAGGCCATTATGGGATTATCAATATCAGGGGGGCTGCCATTACATGTGTATTTGTCAGTGTCTTAACATTCCGAGCAAGTGTGTATTTTAAGAGAACAGGCACTGGAACGATGCTAGATTTCCGCAGCTAATTATCAGCCAGCGCGGGCATGAGTATTTACCTCCATTTATTCCAATTAGAAAAAGGCGATAGCATGTTCCTATAGAGAATAGTGAATTTCAGTTTTCAACAATAGCCATCCTGCAGAGATTTGCGTCTGCGTGTATGAAGACAGAAAGGTGTGCTGTCACGCAGCCGCTGTGAAGTCTTGGCAACGGCGCCGACGAGGTCACGGCCGCGGTGTTGGGCAATTAGGAGAGCTGCAAACAATCGCTATCATTCACCACATCCCCCGCTGGACCCCTTTCAGTATGCATGGATCAGTCTTCACCCCGCCAACAGAGTTAATGAGATCACACATTCTGTGAGCTGCAGCCTCTCTAAGGCACACTGCACATATACAGATCCGTATGTATATAATGTTTTACAGTCATAGAAGCACCAATTTAGCCTCTGCGTCCATGTCGGAGCATATTATGTGCTGCATAAATGTCTATTTTGTGTAGTTTTTGACTGTTACTTAAATTTGAACCATATAAAGCCTGATGAATGGATGCTTTGTGGCTATTGGAACTTGATGATATAGAACGACAGCAGTGCGAAGGTGGCTGGCTGTGTCTGGGGAGAAGATGTGACATTCCCGATGCCCACTAAACGATGAGCAGCACGCTGCAGATTCTGCATAGCCAGGACTGACCGGGCGCCCATCAACCTCCCTTTATCCCCGCTGCGTCCCATCCCACCCCCTAATCTGCCTGATCGATGGCCCTAGACCGGCGTCACCAGGCAACCGAGGATGACACCAAAGCCGTCGCAGTGTGCGCTACCCAACAATCAATCCACCAGTACACACTGCTATGGAAACCGTCTCAGAAACCCAGACTGCAGGGAGAATACAGAGCTTTAAAGGTAGATAAGAGTAAAGACCGAAGGACTGAGCTTGTTGTGGATAAAATGCTCACTGTGTTCCCCTGACAGGGGCTGTGAGAAAGGAGCGCGAATTGTTCTTCGGGTTGCGACAAAGAGCTCCTGTCAGTCGGATGATGAATGGTCTCCTCGACGGAAAGGCGAAGATGGTATCGGAATCAAGGCGGGCACAGCCTGTGCCACAGTGCCAGACTAGAGTGAAAAGGCACTGCCATTGCACAGGTGATGCTATAGAAAGCCATCGCCTTGCTTTTTCCCCATAAAGGGGCAGCTGAATTTTGCAGCTTCTGTGGCTTGAACGAGTCTTCTCAAATCGAAGTTCATTAGTGAGAGTTTCGATGAGGGCAGGAAATATCCTTCACCTTTGGTGAAAGTGGTTCGGTTTTAGATCCTCATCCCCCCCCCGATGAGGACAGACTGCTGAGCTCAACAACAGTACAAAATGCAGAAATGAAACCAATGTTGTTTTTGCCACAACCATGGCACCTTAGATTTAGATGATACCACAGGTCACTTGCTTTTATTAGTGTGACATGAACGAGGTCTCACTGAATGGTAACAGGCCAACACACAGGCCTTGACCGTATTCTTACATTTTCTTTTGCGTGCATATTGCTTGATAGGCCCGACCTCTTTTGACCCTAGAGTACGTCCCAGAAACGGTCGATTTCTAGCAGTGGCACATTGTCCTTGGCATGGTCCAGTAACTTCCCTTTTGTGGTGTATCTGTTTCTTTACATCCCACCTCTCTCCATGATTCCTCTGAACCGTCTGATCTGATCACAAAAGTACACATTTCCACTCTCTCGCGCCGTCTCGCTCTTTCCCGGGCGACGCTTTCGACATTTTCCCTCTTTCCCTGTCGTTTTAACTGTGTGTTTGATGACTGATTGATCCTCGGGGGTTCAGAGTTTCCCGTATCGTTCCGTTTCTATCTCTTCTTTTCCCTCCCACCACCCCTGCAGAAATGTGTATGTGTGTGGCGGAGAAAGCTCGCAAAGGCTGTAATTGAGTGTGTCCGCCCACCACGCTGCCGCAGAGACAGCACAGTAGAAGGCTTCATTGTATCACACAAACACACACACACACGCACACACATACTACTGCAGTGTCTTCATCCATTCCCGTGCAATCACACAGCCACACACAACCCTCTATGGTGCAAGTGGGGAACCTCATTGCTTCGCCTCGCTAATAAACACAACAAGGCACACACACACGCGACCTAATTTACCGCACAGACAAATAGATGCTCACACAAACAAACCCATCTCACCCTTTTTACACTCCGCCTAGCACCGCTGCATTTAAATGCCATTAGTAGATGCAGAAGTGCGGTGTATTATTCTGGATTTTGTGGCTTAACCGTGCAGACTCAGTCGAGTATAACCTCGGTGTTTTTCTGCCGGGCTCATTAGCAGCGAGCTTTCCAGTGGCCCACTTTGTCTCCCACTGTGTCCCCAGATCAAGTTACATATAAGAAGATCAGGGCATTTCATTTTATCACTTATGCACCATAAAAAGCAAGTTGGAGTATAGGAAGATATGATTTCTCTCCACCTCCTCTTGCACTTGTACTATAACTTCCGAGGAGAAAGTGCGTGCATGCCCGCATGTGCCAGTAGCGTGTGGGTATTTGTATGCATGTGCATTGCGTGCAGGGGTACGTTGTGAGTGTGCGGCCAGGCATTGGGCTGTGGTTGCCATGGTTTCCTGCTGTGCAGCACTTACTAAATCACCAAGAGAGACCGCCGGTGTAATTTATTTTTTCCTTCTATTAATGCCTCGGCATTGCCAAATATTTTCTGATACACCTTATATTTATAGACTGCAGACGATGTTGGTGGATGTCCAGAGGAGATAATAAATCGAGGCTTCCTGTTCAAATGACTGTTTTTTTTTTTTTTTTTTTTTTTTTTGCTTGTGGCTTTCCATCAGTGCCTCTCGCAGGCCAAATTCAGATCAAGCTCAACAGGCTGGCAAATGCCACCAATAATGCAGCCTTATTTGCACACAATCTGTCATCTATTTTTTCGTCTCTGTAACAATGTTATTCCTCACAATCATCAGTTTATTTGGTTATGAGGTTGCTTGGTTATGTAGAATTTGAGTGATATGGATTTTTGATGTCCGAAGCTAATATTTCTGAGAATTTTGTTGTTCTTAGAGTGAAAAAGCCTCAGAAACAGCCTTTAAATCGTTGTGAGACATTTAATTAGCACCAAGATGTGCTAATTAAATTGTTGAAAAAAATGACTCCATAGGTCATTTGGACAGCCACCTATTAAAACCTATAGTTATATTTTAAAGTTAAGAGAACTCTAACTGTCCTGTAAATAACGACACGGTGGTTTAGTGTGAAGGGAGTGTCAAATTCTGTGTAAGGAGCTTGATGGGCTTTCGTTTGGGTCAATCAACAGCTGACCCCAACTCAGCTGACCAGAGTTACAATATGATAGGGAATATTAGAAAATGTTGGCTAATGTTTTGTAACAATAACCCTGACCTTTTCCTGACGTTAACCATTCTGACAAATCTTTCCATAACCTTAACCGCCTAACAACGCTCACCTGGTAGAGCACGTACCACCTGTTAAGGCTCAGTTCTGGTTGCAGGGTCCTGGGTTTGAATGCGACCCCAAGCCATTTTACCCAGTTTCCCCTCAGGGACCTATAAAGTGATTCTGATTCTGATTCTGAATAACCTTTTCCTAACCTTAATCAACATTAATCAAATGTTTTTTGGTTACGGAAACAGCAAGCGAGTTTTTGTGACTCGTATGAATGTGGGATTTTTTTGCTCAAGGTCAAAAATTTCAACTCACGTGAACACGCGAATGATGTGAATTTGGTGAATTCGTGTTAATGTGACGCCGTCATTCACATCGCCCAGTGCAAATTCGCATCTATTGATCTGTTTACATTGACTTTGCATGTAAGTGAGCCGGTTGAAACACTCGCTTGGTGTTTGGTCTGAACGCAGACCCCCACAGTGGGTTGGAGAAAGTGACCTGTGTGGACATGGACTGGAGGACTAGTTGGAATGGTCTGAGGTGTGTTAGCAGGTGTGTTTTAGGTGTTTCAGTGACACCTCTGAAGCTGCTGAGTTAAATCACATCCTCACCTCTGCTGTAGCAGCTGGGTCAACACTGAAAGGCAAATATCCCATTTTAATTAAAAGGACAATATTGCCTATATATGTATCAGACCACTCTATCAGTGTAAACCTCATGTAAACACTGCTGATTTACCTCCCTCAACACAGTGGAATACAAAATAACTGACCATACAACTATGCCAAACATGCAGCAATGGACATGATGAATTTCATTTTTGCTTCCTGCTTGGTAATCGCTCTTTCACATGCCTTTGATCCCTCATCCCTCCCTGCTTTTGTGTTTGACACACAGCACTGTGAGGCCGGAGGAGAGGTGGAGGACGCAAACAGAGAGAGAAAAGGGAGCGAAGACCGAGAAAGGAGCGATGGAGGCCGGGTCATCAGAGCAGTCGGCCACGGTGGACGAGCTGGTGGAGGCGTGCATCCAAGCCTTCGGTCGGTGGTGCTCGACTTTTGCTTTTCTCTTTGAGTCGAATTAAGGGGTTCATCCCAAACTGACGTTGTTAAGATGAGAGACCATACACAATAAGAAACTGTCAAAACAAATTATGCTGCTCTCTCGATGACAGTGCATTGTAAGTACGGATGGGGAGCAAATTTTTATATCTCCATGTTGACCCTGAATCGACACATTATTATTAAAAAAATAAATTAATTAATTAAAGTAGTTGCATCAAAATCAGAATCACACAGCAAGTACATTCATATAGTTTTGGCACAAGATCATAATATTGAATTGCAATGCTCGCAGAATCACAGCACCTATCAAAATACCCAGATATTGTGAATCGTGTCGTATTTTGGGGGTCTCTGCTGAATCCCCCTCCTATCTGTTAGACGGCAGTACTTCAGATCCTACTGGGATCGGTGGATGTTTACAGTGGCTCTGATGCTGAGGATGTGGCGTACATCCCTGATGATGGCTGACATCCTCTTTTTTTACTTCAGACGAAAAGGGCACTTTGAAGGATGCCGCCCCGGTCCGCATGTTCCTCATGATGCACCCCTGGTACATCCCCTCCACCGACATGGCTAAGAAGCTCGTGCTCAAGTATCCTTCACTTGTGCCGCCGACTGTTGGTTATTAGCATTTGCATTCCACTGAGATGCATAGTGTTTTGTAAGTGTCTCTCCACTAAAATGTCTCCACGGCAGGGTCGAGTCTGTTTCCTGTTAAATCTCAATCTGTGAGCTTTCTGAATCTCAGAAAGTGGAGAAAAAGTCTCGAAGTCACACCTTGACCTTTGAATCAGAACTCAGGAGGAGAGCTGCACCGCCGAGTTACGGACAAGAATCTGTCACCTCATCAAGTAAGGCACTTCTCTCTCTATCTCTTTTTTTTTTTTTTTTAATTCGGAGCATGTGCCTTCAGGACACGTGAAAACTTGTGCAATAATATAAGTAGAGCACTCACGTTTTATAGGCTTTGACAGCACCAGTCACAACATGTATGCACCTTTAATTGGATCTCTTTAAGTGTAATCAAGTTGGCATCATGTTGTTTTTCAGTTGTTTTTTTTTTTTTAAGTCTTGAGGCTTGATCTGTTTTCTCAAAAGTCACTTTACTGTGCGCATGTAAACACAGCACGTATACGTCTTTCTTCCTTTCCCATTTCCTCCCCCTCCATTTATCTTTTCCCATTGTCTTTCTTCCTTCCCCCCTTTCTATTTTTATATTTTCTGTGTGCGTGTTTTTCATCGCTTTTCTTGTTTTTTTTTTGTTTGTTTTTTCTTTGTTTGCTCTTCATTCTAGGTACTGGATCTCGGAGTTCCCGGCGGAGTTCAATCTGAACCCGGAGCTGGCAGATCAGATCAAAGACCTCAAAGACCTCTTGACCACTGAGGGCAATGAGAGCCAGAGCCAGCTCATTGACATCGACAGTGTGTGAGTGAATGGGCCTTTATAGCCTTTTAAGGCTGTGTGTGTGTTTATGTGTGTGTGTGTCTATGTCTGTGGAGCCTTTTATTCCCTGTTCTCAGACATTGCTGGGCTGTAGTATACGGGGTCAAGGACCTCTATTCCCATAAAGTCCGTTTCTCTGTGACCCTGACTTCCACTGGGGCGCCATGAGGAGAAGCCTTTGTTCAGCAGATTCAGCTCACACTATAATGAAACATCTGCAAATGTATTTATAGAACATGAAATATGTAGTTATTTATCATCCGAAACAGGGGCAACTTTTACACTACCCGTAGCAACTTCATGGACAAAATGACAGCAGTATGTATGTTGAGTACTAATCCAATCCACTGTAAAGTTAACAGACGAGTAGATTTGCCACTATTGGAGTGGAATAATTACATGGAGTAAGAAAGCATCCACTTAGATATGGAAAAAGCACCATTCAGTTTTTATCTCTGCTATGGAGTCAGACAGGGGTGATGCTTTCACCCATTTCTATTTGTCTGTCTGTTTGTTTGTTCGCAGCATATCTCTAAAATTTAGGATTTGAATAAAACTTTGTGGAAAGGTTGGTCATGGGCCAAGGACAAACGGACTTTTTGTACTGATTGGTGAAAGAGCGTATGATTTACTTTTGGTGAATGTCCAACATGTGGAACCAGCATATCTTGGCGGTGGCATAGTGTTAGTAAAGATATGCGCTCCAGTAAGCGTTTTCTAGTTTTGCTTCATTTTTTTTGTTGATGTGGCCCATGCTATTGATGAAGTTCTCCAGTACGAGCTATTTTAACATTGTGTTTGTTTGCGACACAATGCCACCCTCAGTGCGCTGCTAACCTGAAGAGTGGCAAAATCGATCCTCATAATCTATCACGGTGTTGCCCCGGAAAGCCAAACCTGAGTCGATGCGGTTCAAAAAATCATTTGCCTGCCTCTGCTTTATTGCCCTTTCTCAGGCCGTCATACAAATGGAAGCGGCAGGTGACTCAGCGTGTGCCGTCCGTGTCAAAGAAGAGGAAAATGTCTCTGCTGTTCGACCATCTAGACTCCTGTGAGCTGGCCGAGCACCTCACCTACCTGGAGTACAAGTCCTTCTGCAAGATCCTGGTCAGTTGCACTGCAGTCAGTGACAAGTCTCATGTCTACTGCCATATTTATGGATCCTGAAGCTTTTGAATTATCTTGTAATTCAGTTTTATGCATCCCCTGGAGGCTACATTTAGTTGCTGTGCAATATAATGTCTACTTTACTGGCTGTAATTGTATTTGCTGTCTGACAATATTTGCTTTAAGAATACTGTTTTTGGAAACACTGAAAGGATTTGGGCTCATACTGGCTAAAGCGCCATATATTTTCTAGATGGCGATCATGTATGTAATGTTGGTGATGGGGGCAGTGGTTAAGTTGGTGAAAGGAAAGGTTGGATTGATAGTATTTCTCGGCATGCAACTCTGGGACGCCTCAACTAATAATGATCTAAAATATATCCTGCTGATCCAAGCGTGCAGATGTCTGTGTTAAGACCAAGTGAAAAATAGAGGCTGGTTTTCCTCTGCATTTCCCAGATCAGATGGTAGGCTTAATTACTCAGTGAATCAGCCAACTGACTGGTTTATTATCCACATTGTTTCCTTAATGACAAATTGAGTGGGTGGCTGGATAGTCAAGTGCCTATCTGTCTGGCGTTTTGTGTGAAAGCTGGAAATGTCCTCATTCATAACTGTGATAAATAAAATCTGCAACTGATAAAATTCTGCACTGTCTCTGGCAACATGAATTCTGAAACATAACAGTGAACTGAAATAGCAATATTTTTGATTATGTAAACATCTGGATTTTTGCAATTTTGACTTCAGAGTATTTTATTCCGTAATAAGTGGATATTTTAGAGGGCTGTGAATGAAGTCCTTCAATTCTCCTCCCCTCCCTTTAGTTCCAGGACTACCACAGTTTTGTGATGCACGGCTGCACAGTGGATAACCCCATCCTGGAGCGCTTCATCACCCTCTTCAACAGTGTCTCCCAGTGGATCCAGCTTATGGTGCTCAGCAAGCCCACCGCCCCGCAGAGGGCTGCCGTCATCTCCCACTTCATCAGGGTGGCACAGGTCTGTCTGCTGAGCTGATTAAGACGGTTTACCGCAAAGGATTTACTGTGCTTGTGTGTGTGTGTGTGTGTGTGAGAGAGAGAGTGTGTGGGGAGGGGGAATGCGAGGAGAAAGAGATTAATAAGACATTGCCCAGAGAAAGTTGTAAAATGGTGATTACGAGATTAAACCAAAAGATTTGGTGAGAAATGAAAACTGTCACGGCAGTATATGCCATGAAACAAGGTCGCACACACATTGGCAGCAAATGTTAGTGAGTATGTTGATTTGTACCATTGTCAGAGGGTGAAGATAATTTGTGTTGCTTTTGAAAATATTGGCATGTAATGCCCATGTAAGTGCACTCAAGCTGAGGGGTATTCAATTCAAATTTTAGGAGGTTCGGATACTCGAAGACCCTCTCTTGTGATTTGTAGGCCTGTATGGGTGTCGTATTGCTGGTCTATATGAAAATGCATATTTTACTGGATGAAGAATGATTATTTTGACCGAATACAAATTGTCTTTAACACATCTTTGGCATTTCTTTCTCCCACATATGCTTCTCTCTCTCACTGAATACAAGTGCTTCGTGCTGTACAATGGTTTTGGTTGGCCATGGTTTAAATAACAAACAGGATTGCATGAAACATGTAGATACAGTGGCCACAAGAACCCACAACACTATAAAAAGTTTGCAGACTGTTTCACGGTCTAGGCGGAGCCATTACTGGGTCCAGACCTGAAGCTAACCTGTGCTGTATGGAGACTTTTGCACCCCTAATTGTATAAACCAATGCAAAGGCCATGCCGTTTTGCTGTTTTCCCACCTCTCCTCTTTATTTGCTGTCAAAATCGGACCTGGAATGTAGCTCCGACTCCCTCACCCTTTACAGTACAAAACAAGTGCTCTCCCTGTCCCACTTCAGCACCTCGCTTCTTCAGCTTCAGTCATTCAGCGTCTCTGAAACGTTACATTCTGCAGATAAACTTATCCAAAGTTCAGATCAGTCACGTAAGTGCTTCGGTCGCTGCAATCAGAACGGGCGTGACAGAAAAAGTTCATTCACAGCAGCTGATAACTGGAGGTCAGAGACAAAATGATCAAAGTAATCCAACAGGAACCTTGTGACAGTCAGATGTATCCCTTCTCTCCAACCCAAAACCACATTTTTTGCCTTTATGTTCAGTTTTGTTACAACCAAGCTGCCATGAACTGGGAAGCAGGACTGATTGTTTGTTCACTAACCGAGTTTGAGCTCTCCTCACCCTCTAGTGGTCAGAAATCGCTTACTGCAGCTTTAAAATAACTTGATTCTGAAGGGGCTATTGGCTCATTGGAGCAAAAAAAAAAAAAAACAACGATATAGAAAAAAAAAGACTAAAGAAAGACTAAAAAGATACAGTGTTAATCATATTACATATACAAAGTAGCTATTCATGAGAAACAGCCATGTTTGCCATTTCCAGATTTGCAAGTCTACAGAAGTTTACAGTCCAGTATGTCACTCAGTGTTCACATTATCAGATATATAGACTTTATCCCAGTAAACCCTACTTTTTGACTGACTCTAGTGCCATTGTGGTAGGCAGTGTCTTGGTGTTGGTCCGCTCAAAGGAACACTTGAAATGTTTCTTGGTGCACCCCAGAAGTGACGAGCCAGAGGTTAAAAGGTGTTCCTCCGTTGCACAAACTCACTGTGAAGAACTTTGACTGCGCATTCAGAGCAAACAAACTTGTGGGTGAGATATTTGGCCACAGTCATTGGCTACAGTTTTGGGAACCTTTGTTTTTCATGAGATGTGTGGTTCAAACTGTATTCCTCTGAAATTCAAGACAAGCCTGGGTGAGTAAATGATACAAACTGTTTAGTTTTTGGGTGAACTGTGCCTTTAAGTTGGTCAAACAGGGCAAACCAACATTGTTTCATTTAGTGAGAGGACAGGATGCCGTTCTTTGTTGCAGGCGAGCAATGGATAAAAAAAAAAAAAAACACCTATTAAAACAAACATAAAAACAATGTAAGACATTAAACTATTAAAAGTTTTCGGAAATCAAAAAAACGAACAATTTAGCAATTACAAATTAAAAGAGCACAGATTAAAATGGGGAATAAAACTCGGAAAAGGCCAGCCTATTAAAATGTGCCTTCATGTGTTGCCAACGGATTCAGCAGAGCAGACTCTGCGGAATGAAGATGGCATTCCCCGGCTGTAGACGGACAATGAGCACCAGGAGAGAGACCCATGAAAATCTCATCAGGTGGCAAATAAATGAAATTAACCTCCGCAAAAAAAAAACGCCTCAGAGAGAGGAATCCCTCTTCCAGGACGTTCTTGATGTGCATCGGGCGCCAAGAGTGGGCAAATAAAAGTTTAAGTGGAACGTAAACATAACACAGTCGGTAATCCTTCTATTTGTTTGCTCGTCAAATCAAATCATCTCCGGTCATCCACGGGTCAAGATGCTTGTAATCCTAATCTTAACTTAATCTGTCTTCATCAGGCTTCCTCCCACTGTCGTAGACATACCTGCCAAGTCTCTGCCTTATATGGTTCCCTGACCAGATGCCTGCAGACTATCATCCTTTCCCCTGCAGAAACGTCCCTTTAAATGCCATATTGGTTCTATATATCAGTTTGATGTTAGTGTTTGCTGTGGTCAGCCAGATGGGCTTGGCCTGCCCTTGTTGAGAAAATCCAGTCATCTCCGAGGGACAGTCAACTGCAGGACTCCTTAGTCATCCTTATACCCAGCGGTGGACCTCCTTGTTACTCCCCGTTATTGTAACTCTATTTTTAGAACTTTATTTTAGGTGTCTCGGTCAGCTCCCATCTTCCTTCTATTTATCCTCCTCTTTTACGTCTCGTTCATCTCCAAAACGAACTCCACCGCTTATGATTTATTTAGCAGGGTCTCGGCAGGTTTCGCCGCCGCCATCTGTCAGAATGCACCGGGACTCCAACACCTCAGCAGGACTCTTGTCAAGGGAACCCAGCGGAGCTCTCTTAAGTGTTTTACCCTCCTTGGAATTGAGCAACCGGAGTATTTTTAGCGTTTTGCGAAGCGGCGGTGTGATGGTGGAGACTGGCGCCGAACCAGTCCTGTGTTCACGTTTCAAATGAACGACTATGACAGTTGAGCTGCAGGAAGCTCAAGAATGACCCCCTTCTGCTCTCCTTCCTCCTGATCTCCTTCCCTTATCCTGCTCTCCAAATATCACCTCCCTTATTATAGCCGCTCTGAATTCCTCCTGCCTCTTTGATCTTGGGGCTTTTTCTTTTCCCAGATCGCTTTGATAGATAAACACAGAAGAACAGAGCAAAGCAGAGCAAAACAAAGAATTTTAAGCAGGGCACGTGCTTGTTCTCCCACTTGTAGATTTCCATCAAAATGCGTGGTTTAGATGGTTGATGAACCCAAATAAAAACATCTATTTTATGTCTTTGCATGCCATGATGTTAGTTGTACTCACATTTCCGTGACTGCACTGTCAACAGACTCTACAATGTAAGAACCAATAACTCTGTAGTGCCTGTTATGAGAGAATTACTGAATCGCTGAATTGCAGTAGCTGTTGTGAGTTTGCTGCATGCCGCAACAATGAAATGCCCGTCTCTTCTCTCTTTAACTGCTGAGGCATTTCTCCTGCTCTTAAGGGACAGCAAGTGGAGCTGATGCGGGGGGAATGACTTTCTTTTCAGCTCCCGCGTTAATGGTTATGTGCTTGTTCTGCATGTCCCGTAGCTGACAGCGATGGCAGCTTGTGGACATGAAGCAGCCTTTGTGCGCAGTGGAAAGACACATTAAAGGACATAAAAATACACCGTATAAACTTGTGACTCCTAATAAGAGGAGTTTACTTGGTTAATTATGAAAAAAAATGTTGTCGACAAATGTTATCTTCAATGCAGCCTTGGGCATGAGCAGTGACATTTCTAGGAAAGTTAAAATGCCACTGCTGTGAATACAGAATGATGGAAATCATTAACATTCCCCTGTGTGTGTGTTTGTGCCTTTAATACACCTCTAGCTTCAGCTCCCACTTGTTGTAGGAACAGTCATACATCTTTTTAAAGAACAGATCACGCAAAATACTAAAGAAAATATTTTTCCATCTCACCCCTGGTGCACATCTATGCACATTGTATACATCGATGCGCAGTGTTTTTTTTTTGTTTTTTTATCATCTATTTATCAGCTATTTATCATCTGTTTATACTGTAAATTTGCACATTGCCCACATCTATGCACATTGTATACATCGATGCACACTGTTTTTTTGTTTTGTTTTGTTTTTTTGTTTTTTTGCACATTGTTTTTTGCACATTGGGTACTTAGATCTTTAGATCTCGAGTGTCATCTTTTATTCTTCATTTTTTATATTCTTTATTTTTTATTATTCTTTATTTTTTATTTACTTAATCTTGTACTCTGTGGATACTGCTGAAAACTGTGAATTTCCTTTCCGGGATGAATAAAGTATCTATCTATCTATCTATCTATCTATCTATCTATCTATCTATCTATCTATCGTATATCTGTCCAGATAATTTCTGTGCGATTTGGTGAGGTTTCCAGCCTGCCATGACCTACTCATTTTCGGGCACCCGAGTGTAGTAGGGCTGGTTAGGTATTCTTTATCTGTCCACGCTGAATTCACACTCGGGGGGCGGATACGTAGATCTCTGCCTCTTTTCAACAGTTTGAGCTCTACAAACAAATCCCCCTCCAGTCCTGTTGTAATGAGGTGAGCAGATATAGACTGGAAACCTCACCAAATTACACAGATACTATCTAGATGGATCACTCCAGTATGAATAAGTTGGGAAATATCTTTACATATGAATGCTTTCATAATGAAAACAATAGCCACTGTTTTCCACTTGTGATTCTAGTGTCCAGAAATCATTTTGGACTAATTTATTCTTACATCACCTTGGGCATTTGGATGACCACATCAGTGACTGATAATGGATATAATCCATTGCTGGTGGGGATTCTAAAGCTGATTTGAATTATTTTGATCGTCGGTGCTAAAAAATGTAGCCCAGGGTAAGACATTTAAATGCAGGGACAGAAGTTATGCTCAAGCTGCTTTACAGTTTATTCAGAGGCAGCACAGACGGTAGCTTCAGCACACCGGACCTTTCCCGGAGCCCTCCTCGGACTGGCTTCATCCCATTTGACTGTGCTACTATTGGCAATGCACTGCAACCTGATACTTGTTCGTCTGTTTTTTTCTCTTGACTGTGAGTACAGACACTGTACTAAACCTACAAATGTAAGCATGCCCACAATGAAAAGCGACATTCAAATTGAAAAGCCCTTGCATGGAACACTGAACTGTTCCATGTCTTGATACCGGCCTCACGCTCGTGCAGTTTAGCCAGATCTGCCCTACACAATGCCGGGCTGCCTTTCCATACTGCTTTGCCAATTGATTCCAAAGGGCGACGGAGCTGAACCAAACCATGCCCTCTGGCAGCCCTCCCACACAGCTGCGACCCTATTGATTTCCAGCGAGATGCCACGCAGGCTGAAGGGCAGCGCGGAGCCCTGCAGAGCGCCATTCACAAAGTGTTAGCGTAATTTTGACACACAGTGGTTAGTGCAGGCGAACCGCCCTACGCTCCCTTTGAATGGTATTTGTTTGGGCATAATAATATCTTGGCTTGCTCAGCACACTCAGCCATAATGGATTAGGGTCTATTATTGTATATTCATGTGTGTGTGTGTGTGCCTGCGTGCATGGGCGTGTGCATGGTGTGGGTGAGACTGCGCTGAAAAAATATCGGACTTAGTCTCAAATTCAGGCTTAAAAATGTTGTTTTTCTTCAGCCAGTGTGGAAAAAAATCCCACTTGCTTTCAATGCTGTTTCACTTGTAATGAATTCACTTGTGTTTCACTTGTATTTTTCTGGGAACAAGGCAGAATAAGACACATCAGCCCATTAGGATCAAGAAAATAGCTTCACGAAAATTCTGGAAACAAGTTGATTAGCATTGCAAAAGTGGAATTGGGCCTATCTTATCCCACTGACAGATTTTTTTGAGCACTGAATATGAGACTAAATGACTTGGGGGATGGAGTTATCTTTTTCTTCACTTTTTTTTTTAACTATGTGCAGACTTTTTCTATCGGTTCTCTCTTTTTGCTTTAACTTCTAAATCTTTATTTTCCCTCTGACTCCTGACTGACTCCTTTCAATCCTCCTTGCCTACCCTACACCACTCTCTCACTCTCGCTCTCTGTCTGCCTTTCTCTCCCTTAAATCCCTTTTGGCACTGGCATACCCACCCACGCACCACCTCTTCCCTTGCCACGTCTATCACCCGCGATGGTAATAATCTCTTGTTGCCCCTCCTGCCCTCTATCTGTCCACAGAAGCTGCTCCAGCTGCAGAACTTCAACACCCTGATGGCGGTGGTGGGCGGCCTCAGCAACAGCTCCATCTCTCGTCTCAAAGACACGCAGGCCCACATCAGCGCCGAAACCAACAAGGTGCATTAACTGCCAAGAAGAGCTTCCTCCGCCGCCGATTTATTTCAGGCATCCTCACAGCCCGAACGTGGCCAGACAAACTCAGTGTGCAGTGCATGTTGTTGCACTTAGCAAATAATTGATATTGGATTTTACTCAGTGAGCCACAACTCTTCTATGTAGGCCGCAAAGAGCCTTATCTGCGATGACAGTAGTCCATTACTCCTACACACTGTGACTTCTTAGAAATATGAATTCAGGCCATATAACTGGAAAGATGAATGCGACAGTTGGGGGAGTTACAGTGCCTCATCTTGTTGGTTATATAAGTCCATCTGGACCAAGGGTTGCTCAGATTTTTTAAAAATTCTTCTGGACAAATGTCTGCTCAGTGTTCTGTTTGTCCTCCACCGTCCCTGCCAGCTCTCTCCTCTCCTTCCATCGTCCCCCGTCACCCGAATTAATTCCGTTCCTCCCTCCTCCGTCCGCCCCTCCCGCAGATCTTCAACAGCCTCATCGAGCTGGTGACGTCGTGCGGCAACTACAGCCAGTACCGCAAGCGCTTCTCCGAGTGCTCGGGCTTCCGCTTCCCCATCCTGGGCGTGCACCTGAAAGACCTCATCGCCGTGCACGTGGCGCTGCCCGACTGGGCCGACAAGGAGAAGACGCGGGTCAACCTCGCCAAGACCCAGCAGCTGTACGCCATCCTGCAGGAGCTGGCGCTGATCCAGATCACGCCGCCCAACGTGGACGCCAACACAGACCTGCTGAACCTGCTCACGGTTCGTGGACACAAAACACACATGGCCAGAGTGACTAATGCGCATTTTACCATGGAGACATGTCACCCTGCCCATTTTCAAAGCAGCTTATGGGGCAATGTGTGCCAATTTAACACCGAGGGGCAATCTTATACTTGAGCGTGAAGTGCATCAGAATTCAGAAACTATTCATTAAGCATCCAGGCTGCAGAGAAACAGGAGAAAAAAAGCTTTTAGAAGTTTAGACGGTTCATGGTGAGCCAGCATAACAGGCTGCCTTTTTTTTTTTTTTTTTTTGATACAGAGCCATTGTTTTGCTTTTTAATGGAAATTACATACAGGGAAATGTTTGCAGGGTAATTGGATAACCAAGAGACAGCTGTAATTATGGCCCAAGGATTTTTTTTTTTTTAAAAAACTATGTTCAATTTTCAGTCCCCTTGCCAGGAATTTGCAACCATAGCAAGTTATTTTCTCTTCATATGCCTCGCACAAGGTGGGGGAAGATTAAGTGCCTTTCAAAGGTCTATCAGACTCCCATTCTGACACATAATTTATCATCAATGCGCCAGTGTCATTTGCTGTATCTCAGCAGGAAACACTGCATAGAATCTCCATTTTAACAAGGCATTTAATTTCATATGAAGTCTCAAAATGGTATTGCGGCCACATGATAAATAAATCCTTTCTCCAGGTTTTCCCTCTCCTCTGCCTCACACAATCAGCAAAGTTGGAGATATCAGGGCTTGATTTCCTCCCTTCAGAAAAAGCCATTTGCTGCCATTCATTCTCGTACAATGTGAAAAACAGCCCCGGCAGAGATAGATAATCCATCACAGTAAACATAAAGCCCTCATTTGGGTTTGTCAAAGTCTCTGTTTTATCATTACTTCACGCCCAAAGTTGAGTGTTTTCATATCAGCGCCGCATTACGCTCCGCTCCGCTCAGTGTCAATCAGCTCATTCCCACAGGAAGAAATGGAAGTCTCTGCCAGGAAATAATCCCTCAAAAACACGTCGCCTTACCAACTTTGCTGTCACGTCCGTGTCTTTTTATTTCGCTTTTTGCAGGAAGGAGAGCAAGTTATTTTAAACTCGATTTGACACCTCAAGTTTTTTTTTTTTATGATAAAAACAATCAAAAGCAAGTAAATAAAAAAAAACTCTAATTACATAGGCATGCATTATAAAATAATTAGAGGATATTTAAACTACACATAGTGACACAAGTATTTTCGTTTGAAATTAATTAATTTTTTTGCTGACTGAGGGAAGTCTACTTTTTCCCAATTCTCTGAGACATTGATTTGATATTTGATTTGCATGAAATTATAATGGGGCTGCCAACAGTGAAATTGTCTCATCCTTGACAGATTTTGCTCACGTTCTCACTTAAGAAAAAACAGATTGTATGTCTCGAGGCTAGATTAAAGAACTCCTAGTATCCGTCTTTTCTAATGATGCAGAGGATGAACACTGTAAAATAACGAGACCACACAAAGCGTCAGACAGCACGTTGATTCTGCAGCTTTGCCTGTCTTGGGATGCTGAGTGAGATTGATCTCAACCACAATGCTGCGTATCCTTCAGAATAAAAGCTGTTTTTAGCGCCATTACCTGAGATGAAGTTCTCTCAGTCTCACCGCTTCAAAGTAAACTCCTGTGCGTTCCAGCGTTTGGCCTGTTTTTGGCAGATACGACGCTCCTGATATTGAGACGGAGAGCGCTCTGAGATTCGCCAATCCCAAGAGATCAATTACTGCCTCTGACTGCAGGTGTTCATGGGTGATTGTGACTGGCTTCCCTTTTTTTGCTGTGAAAATGAAAGAATACAACTTGACAGGTTTCGGAGCAGACGGGCACCTGGGAAAGGTTGCCGGACAGAGTCGATAACCACTTATCTTATGCTGGTGCTTATTGGGGTTGATTTATCTTAAGGTGTGCTTGGCTCGCTGCTCGGTGCAGGAAAGAAAGTCAATAACATCCTCGGAATAAGGAAAAAAGAATTAATGTCAAAGCTAAACCATGCGGCTTTACAATACCTGGTGTATTCAGTGACTTCCACCTCGGTCGAGTCGTATTCACTGATCTTATTATAGCATCCTCAGTAAACTGGGGACAATCTGCAGTGAACTTTTGCACAGAAATACTGTAAGCTCTGATAGATCTGAAGGCCAAATGAGACGAAAACAAGAAGAAAAACCTTATTGCCCTCTGCGCTTACCAGTTCAACTCAATAAAACACGGGAAATGCAATTATGGTAGAGAATAGCTCTGAGCTAAAGAATGCAGGCAACAATGAATGCGGTGGATGATTACATGTGGCACTTGGCTTCGCCGGCAAATGCAAAAATAGATCCCAGTCTTTCACCTGTTGCCATAGTATCACCATTGTGTTTACTAAAGATGACTACAGACAGTTCTCATCATGAATAGGTGTGTGTGTGTGTGTGTGTGTGTGGCCATTGTCCTTTGTGTTCGGTGTTTGGTACCCATCCTGCAGAAACATCAGTGTAGATACCACAGATTGTAGGTTTGGAATCAGAAAGCTCTGTCTGATTTTTCTTTGTTTGGGCAAAATCCAGTCATCCGCATGTTCAAAAGGAGCTTTTGGGGTCAAACGTTAAGAAGAGTGCGAGAGTTTTGTCAGAGGGAATGGCAGATCTTTGGTCCCGGTCTCACTGCACCCAGATAGAACCTTTGATTCCAGGGTCATGAAATATTGTGTTTTTATCTTTATCGTTTGTATCAGAAAACTCATGGATAGCTGGAATTGTCTACCAGGAGCTGATTATCCTCTTTCAGGAATGTTTCGTGGTGTTATGTGCAAAACATTAAAATAACTGGTTTGAGACTTGTCACGTGTTTCCTGCATCCAGTGGAAGGTAAATCCACCAACCCCATAAAAGCTAAATAGCTTGCCAGCGAACTAAATTCCTAAGATATCAAAATATGAAAAACATTGTAAAAGATATTTACAAATAGCTACAGTATACATATTCTGACAACAAACAAACAATAAAAGTCATGTGAAGGCAGTGTCTATTAAGGGAAAACAAGAATATGAATTCTCTTGTGAAGAGTAGATGATTTTGTTTCGTGTCCTGTCTGTGCAGGTGTCTCTCGACCAGTACCACACAGAGGAGGAGATCTACCAGATGTCCTTACAGAGAGAGCCTCGCAGTGCCAAGCCCGCGGTGAGGACCAGGAGACAGCCTCCTTCACAATAAAAGACAATATTTAACAGACAACTGATGGTGGCAAGCAAATGTTTATGTTTTACTTTACAGTTTCAAAACCCGTCTGAATCCACCTCAATAAATAAAGAAATGCATTACAGAGGGTCCTGTCAAATCCAAAAAAAAAAAAAAAAAAAAAAAAAAAAAAAAAGGTCAAGATTAGCTTTGGATGCAGTTAAAGACTCCTCCATTGATTTTCACCTTTGACTGAAAGTGAACAGGAGCTGAAACCATTCAGTTGTGCAAAAAAAAAAACAAAAAAAAAACTGCCGATTTTGACATTTTATTGTAGATCAAAGCTCCCTTGTTTTTCTGCTGCATGATATCAATGTCTGCCCCCCCGGGCTTGTCATTGATCTCACGGTCATTGATTTTTCATCATTACCAGAACTCCAGCCCCGCCCCCGCACCTGAGCCCAAGTCCAGCATGATTGACGAGTGGGCGGTGTCGGTGAAGCCCAACGCCGACCCGACCATCATTAAGAAGCACATTGAGAAGATGGTGGAGGTGAGTAAGGACCTGTTACTATAGTTACGAGGCCTGTGATGGACGTTTGAAAACCTCCGATTTTGCTGAAATGTTTAGTGGAGGTTTTCACCTGATGGCATGAGAGTCCACCGATTACATTATACTGAAAAACAGGCGTGGTAGTCTCTCACACTCACTTTAAAAACACAGTCACCAAAGTAGAGATACAATTGCAAAATTATTTGCTGTATTCAGAATTTTTAAATTTTTACATATATTTACAAAACTTTAATTAGTGGATGTAAAGGGTGCAGATGTAAACGAGTTTTTTTTAAATATCCATATGAGCGGTTGGAACAAGATAATCAAGTTATCTTGTGGATTTGTCGGCCAAGCTAAAAAGTCATCAGCACCTGATTCAGGGCTGAACAATATGTTAAAAAAATATAATCATATTGCGATTAATTTTACAGATATTGCAATTGCGGTATCCCTTTGAAGCCTGAGCAAATTGGCTTTATGTGCTTCAAAAACAAGGAAAAAGGCAATGAGCAAGAAATGCTGATGCTGGTCATTGCAAGAAATGACCCAGAAAACAAAAAAGGGAAGAAAAGAAAAGAAACAAGTCCTAACTTGAAATGAACCCTGACAACCTTCATGTCCACAGTCCGTCTTCAAGAACTTCGACACGGACGGCGATGGCCACATCTCCAGGGATGAGTTTGAAGCAATCAGGAACAACTTTCCTTACCTCAGCAAGTTTGGAGAACTGGACAAGAACCAGTAAGGGACAAACCCAACATCTGCAGATCCATTCACTAACTTGTGTAATCTCACACTCAAATTAATAGATTAATAAATATTAATGCAGGAATTAAAGAGGGTAAAGTTGCTCCACATGCTGTACAATACTAAATACATTAAAATTAGGATACCAAGAACCACAAGTAACATGGTGGAAAAGAGAAGTGATTTGATTTTCTGCCTTTTCACACATGCAGTTTCTTTAATTAGAAATAAATCAATATCTCAATCAGTTAAATCACCGTAAACTAATGCTGGCAGCCTGTTTTGGTCACTATCTGATGTTTTATACTCAAGTCAGTAGCAGCCATAAAAAGTCGGCACACCTCTCGACAGAGACACACTTTATGACCACAGCAATTCCCAGTGCAAGTAAACATGTCATCGCCAACAAATGATGTGGCCAATCAGCCTCAAGATGGATCACACCCAGGAGGGTCTGCATTATCAGTGATGTCTGAGATAACATGACAACACAATTATTTTTCTTTGTTTGGAGATTTTTTTCCCTCGTTTATTTTATTTTATTCCATTTTTTATTGTTTACATTTTTTTCTGTTTTTTTAGAGGTTGGAAATTGTCCAGATTTTTATTTTTTTATTTTATTATGTATTTATTTATTTATTATTCCTTTTTTTAGAGGTGGGTAATTTTCCTGATTTTTATTTTTCTATTTTTATTTATTTATTTATTTGCATTTTTTTTTTATTTGGATTTTTTCTGTAATTTGTGTCAATGTCATGATCATTTTATTGATTTTTTTTTTTTTTTAATTTTCAGGTATATAAAGTTTTTTAAAGAAATCTGGCGAATTTTCAAGGTTTCAGAGATTTAACTGTATCCTGCAGTTAGTCCAATCAGTTTAATTGGTACAAGCAGATGAATTTGTGTAGCAAGCTTGGTGTATTCTTGGTGCTGCCTTTACACACCCAAATATAACCTATGAACTGCAGGTGTACTGTATCAGCCATACCTGTATATTCAAAGCCTCCCCTGGTGTGATGCCACTCTGTCTGAGATCAGCTGCAGGTCAACTTTGCCTCCTTTCACAGAGACGGGAAGATCAGCCGTGAGGAGATGATAGATTACTTTATGAAAGCCAGCTCCCTGCTGAACTGTAAGATGGGATTCATCCACACCTTCACCGAGGCCACCTACGTCAAGCCCACCTTCTGCGAGCACTGCGCCGGCTTTGTGAGTGAACACCTACTTCCCCCAAGAGAACAGTAACCACAAATTGTAAAAATGCAGTGTTAATCATGTTCTGAGACACAAATAGCAACATTGTTCATTTTTAGGCTTTATTTTAATCTTTTATGTGGCGTGCCATCTGTTTGTACCTTACTGAATGTGCAACCTACCCGTGTGCAGGGTTATCGACATGTCCTGGTTGTGTTTGCTTTTTTGGCTTTCATTATTAATTGCATTGATTTGTCCCCTGACCCAGTTAATAGCACGTGTCACTATTTGTTTAGAAAGGTCACAGGTCAACTCTGGCAAAAAAGGCCAAAGCTATTCTCATGTGGAGTGCTTTTTGTTGTTTATCGTGCAATCAAACAGAATGGATTTGCATTAAAAACTAATTTAGATATGACAGCAAAACTGTTGACATTTTGCAATTTTTTTTTTTGCAAGTAAAATAAATTAGCTTGAATTCAAAAGTTTTGCTTGCGAATCCAAAACTTTTGATTTGCTGTTGAGCTGAATATGGTGGGCGGGACCTATGCTGAAAGATGTAAATCATGTCTCTATTGGCCAGTCTGGATTGAAGTGACAGCTTGGCCACATCCACAGTCATGATGTACTATTATTACAGGAGCGTGAATCAGAATGGCTACTATACTATTACATTACAACTGTGAATGTGGCAAAGCTGTCACTCCACTCACCGGCCAATAGGGAAGTGTCTTAAGTCTTTCAGTATAGGTCCCGCCCACTGGATTCAGCTCAACAGCAAGCAAAGCTTTTGGATTTGCTAAAAAATGTTTGAATTAAAAAAAAAAAAAAAAAAAAAAAAAAATTATTTGCAAACAAAACTTTTTGATTCACATTTTAAATTAAGTTGCCACAGAACTTTTTTTGATTGCAGTGTAGATATTTTTGCTCTCAAATCTAATATTTGATTGCAGATCTACTGTTTGATTGTGTCGCAAAGTAACAAAAAACACTCCATAGCCGCCGCTGCATAGCCACGTAGACTGTCTGCACTTCATTATTCGTCTGGGCAAACCACCGGCGCTGCATCACACAGAGAAACAGCTCTCCGAGGCTCCCGCCAGGTCAGGGCTGTGCCAATTACTTTGAGTTATGGCCACACAGTGCTGAGGCTGCATTCTGGTAAATATGGGACGGAGGTAATTGGGCTTGTTGACAACCCCTCCCGAACATAGCCCTTCTCTGTGTGGACGTGTGGTGCTCTCTGCCCCCCCGCCCCGAGGAGCCCCTCTGTTTTTCAGGACAGTGAGGACAATGAGTCAGCACTCAGCGGTAATGAGGACCTGAGTGGGGCCTTCACATTCGAATATAGAAACAGGGATGACAATGCATAAGTTGCACATGCCAGAGATGGTTCATACTCCTAAACAGAAAAATAGGTATTTGTCATAAAATTGCCTTTTATTAGTAGACACAGGCCCAAACTCGCACATATACACCAAGCTCTGGTATTTTCATACCGGGGGAAAGCAAGAATAGAGAGCAGGGAAAGATAAGCACTAGCAGTATGCTTGTCCCTGTGTGTGTGTGTGTGTGTGTGTGTGTGTGTGTGTGTGGCAGAGGTAGATACACCAGCTACTTCCTCTTCTGCCTACTTTGTGCTTTCCTCTTGGCTGCTGTTCAAAAACAATATTTTTCTGCAGCCCATTTTTCAGCTTGTCTCTTAACTCCATGATAATAACACAAAAAAAAAAAAAAAAAAAAAAAAAAAAAGAACAGATATGAAACAAAACTGAGCCGGGCCTCCTACAAACATTATGGAGTTCAGCGACCCCCTCCACCTCCCCCCAGTGTTTCAGCTGTATCTTCATAATCTTTCGTGGTTTTGCCGACAGCCACCTTTGGTCTCTTACGCTCTAATTAATGATACAGAGATCAGGCTCTCCGAATGCACAAAGTGAGGAGACTGCGCTGACTGTGAGTTTTGGCGTCTCGGGAGGATACGCCAAGCGCTGTTTTTTTTAAAGCTGGAAGCTCAGTGCATCGCTTGGTGATATTATGTGAGACTACAGAGCGCGATGCACAAGACTCCAGGGGCATTTGACAGTTTGGTTTGATCGAGAAGAGTACAATAGATCCGAGCTACACGAGCCTCTTGGCTCGCCTCCTACTCTTGGAGCGTTAATACAGCCTGACAAAGATTCAACTTGCCAAAAAAAATAGTCGCTGACAGTAGAGGGAATTGCTCTCGCTGGGGGGAAAATGTTTCATTATGCTCAAAAATTCCTTCCAGGCGATCTGTCTAGGCAATCTGTCCTGTAATCAAGCAACAAAAGCAAGCGCACTTACCATTCTTTTAGGGTGTGATCACACTTACAGTTTGTTTTCTTTGGTCCAAAGGATGAAAAACTTTAGTGCATTTTGGTATTTGGCTTGCTCTGGCTCCCGCTGCTCAATTTCAAATGAGCCAACAAAAGTCACATGAATTTACAAGTATTTCATTTATTTATTTGGTAACCTGTCATTCAGCCAGATTAGAGATTTTGGCAGTCGGGGGAGTCGGGACAAATCCGATTCCAGTCTCTACACTGCCAGACCTCTCCACATAGTCTTAAACTCTGTGTTAAAATCTTGCTTTTCTTAAAAGAAGTTCTAAATCTGCCAGTGGGACGAGATAATCCCACTTCCCGATGCAGTTTCACTTGTTTCAGGATTTTTTTTCTGGGAATAATTATGAATATGTTGAAACATGGTGAATAAGGCAGATCAGCCCACCAGGATCAAGGAAATTCTGGAAACAAGTTGATTAGCGTTGGAAACAAGTGGGATTATCTCATCCCACTGGCAGATTATTGCGTTTAGACTGAATATGATTGACTCGTTAAGATGGAGATTATTGACACAAGCAAGACATCATGGAGAAATAGCTGAAGATGTACAGGCTGTATTTTGCTCATGCTTCAGTTTTCCAGACATTCCTCAGCTCATCAGGTTGATAACTTGCTACAGAGCACTGCATAGAGGGTGTTAATCTTAAATTAGTGTAGCATCGAGGTAGAGACACCATCCTGTAACGTGAAGTTCATAAATATGATCCCTGGAAAACACCAGCGGACACGTGTCCTGTCCAGCTGTCTTTGAGGAAGACGCCAAATGCTACACCTGCTCTCTGATTGTAGGTCTCTCCAGAAAAGGGTGTTGGCTGAATGCCTGAGACTTGAATAAAGTGGCTGAGTGGAGAGGAAGATTTCCACAATATATGAAAGAGATGTCCGCATGCATTTCCCATAACATCAAACTATTCTTGGATTATGTTTACGGGAAACCAGGGACAGAATGAGATAAAAAAAAAAAAAAAAAGAAAAAAGAAAAGAAAAGAAAAACAGGCTGCCACTCTCTAAAACTCTGGTAGGAAGAGATAAATGGAGTTTGGTTTTGAAACTGTGTTTGCAGCAGTGGTGGAACAGCATCCGGGGCAAAAGTAAAGGTCCTCCATTCCAAACTCTACATTCCACAGTTCCAATATTAAATATATTTAATTATTATCGTTTCTGTCATAATTTTATTTTTATCCTTGCAAGAACTATGAGGCGACATTTAACAGACTAATAAAGACAAAATGTAAATAACTAAAAAAAAAAATATATATATACAGTAATAGTAGAAATACATAACCCTCTGAACTCTGATCTTCTTCTTTTTCTATTATTATTCTTAAAAACACTTAAAAATGGTTTCTTTGACCAATGAAGATGCAATTTTTGTTGGAAAAATCAATCAATTTTTTCAAAATATATGAAATATATGGGGGAATGCAATTAATAATAAATAGTAAAAAAAAAAAAAAAAAAAAAAAAAAAGCCCTTACAGTGCAAAAATATATCTTTAAAAAAAATAAAAAATTTTAAGTTTTTATAAGTTTTTATATTGCTAATGAAAGAAATAAAGTGAATTTCCCTCAGGATTCAAAAGCTTAAAGTCTTGCCTAGTGCAGCTTTAATGGTTAATTAAGACGTAACTGCAGGCAATGGATTGATCTGCAGTAGTGAGAGTTGGATATGTGAGCATGCAGTGTAAGGAGGCGAGTGCCAAATTCTGTTTCCTAAAGCCTCACAGTGATAACAAAGAGCTCCGCCAGTTATTTTCCACCTCGTGTTTGTAGCGCATTGTGTTTTGCCATCTACAGAGGTGGTAAAGGTCAGCCAGTGTAGGCAGAGCTGAGATGATAGTTGTGTTTAGGTGTTCTGCTAGTAACCGGCTTCACTTTGTTGTAGAGCCTCTGGCTGTGCTTTCAGTTTTCCAACGGGCTGTGTGTGTGTGTCTGTGTGTGTGTTTGTTTGTGTGTGTGTTTGTGCGTGCATGTAGGCCTACACTGGTTTGAGCATCCCTCACAGCGTCAAAGGATGGGTGCGTGCGTGTGTTTGAGTGTGTGAGTGTGTGTGTGTGTGTGTGTGTGTGTGTGTGTGAAGAGGTCAGGATATTTCAGATGTGCCAGGGCTGTGTGTGATCTCCAGTTCAGCCCTTTCATGTCATTGTTCCCCCACCGTCTGTGGGCGCCCTGCATCCTGCTTGATCTCCCTCCCCCTCCACCCCCTCTGTCTCGCCAACCTCCTCTCTCTCTCCCTTTCTTTCTCTCTCCTTCTCTCTCTCACACATCATCTCTCTTTCTCCCTTCGATTGCCTTTTTTTCCCACCTTGGCCAATGGGGGGGTGTCAAGATGCAGCACTTACGATTTTGATTTCGCAGTTTTCTTTGACATGTTTCTGAAAACCCGACTTCAAGCAAAAAAATTATGAGACGTCAGATTGTCCGACAGAAACGGCTCCTCCAATTCAAATGAGGGAAATCTGCTGAGTGGAGGCTTTCCAGTTAAAAAGTTGGCACACTGGCCTGAGTGGTCGGATTTCAGCGATTCATTAGTGAGGGAGCCAATCAAGATGAAGCCTAACTAGGATGAATTTACTTGAGTCGGTCTGAAATTAACGGGTAAATTGGGAATCGGGATTTTTGAAAAAGTAATTTCAATCACTCAAACACTATCAAGTCTTAGCAAAACTTCTTGGAACATATAATATTATAAATGGAGGAAGCTTCCTATAAGATGGGAATTTTAAATGAATTCATCCTGATGAATCTGACGGATGTGATATCTCTGTTTTCATGGAATTAAAAGGCCATGCATCAGTTAACACGCCATCTTGCCTTGTCCTTTTCCCTCTCTTTTTGTAGATATGGGGCTTCTACAAGCAAGGCTACAAGTGTAAAGGTAAGAAAGCAATTCCCTGTGATGTCCTCAGAGAGGCTTTACATAGCGTGAACAGCTCTCAAACATGAAGCTGTTGTCAATATAGAAACAACACGGCAACCAGGGCAAATATATCATGTGTTATATCCTTGGACAAAGCCCTGTTAACCGCTTGAATGAGACCTTTCAACTGTGACCGCGCCGCGCACAATGCAGTGATGTTTGGCCTTTCGGCTCTCTCAATAGACCCGTGTTTGAAAAAGCTGTCTCGTTTCACAAATGTACAAACACACAGGCAAGCCCCATCAACAGCTACCATCACACCCTAACACACACAGCTACCTCCTGCCCACTCTATCTGCAGGCATATTTCCCCCTGGCAACATTATATTACTTATTTTTCCATCAAACTGCAAGGCAAAAGTTATGGAAATGTGTGAAATGTTTTGAAGTGTGGAATGCAAATACTGCAAGTTGTTGATTCCATTTGCTCAAAAAATTGATTTTGCATCAGAAAAGTTGTTACTGCTACTTGGTGTCCAAAATAAAGAAATGCACCGGACAGTATGATAAAGTGATGGCCATGCAACTGCGGCATGGCACAAAACACACACATCGGCCCCTTTTTCATTACAGGGTATCTACTCTATTCATTTCAGCTCAACCTGCTTTTTGCGGCTTTTCATTAGGTAAAAATTTGGGATAATATCGGGTGCCAGATATTACTTTTGGAACCATCTTCCAAGTGATACTAAAATGTGATGTGAAAACTGCAGACCAATGATTGCTCAAAATTGAACGGTGAGGCCCGACCGGTCACTGCTTACAACCAGGAAATACAAAAAGTGACACTTGTGCAACATGTGTTATAGTTGTTAATCTATCCATGCAAATCTCTTAGCTACACTAACATTGTTTTTGTGAAACAGCCATTTGGAGTTGTTCGTGTTGATTTTTTAAAAATAAAACACTCATGTGGGGCCCTGGTAGAAAAGGGAGGAAAAAGTAGTCAGCGCGCCCACAAGCGATCTGCAGGGTTTTGCCGTAAGGGGATACGATCTGCAATGGAAACAAAATCCAGAAAAGTAACTGGTACCAAAAGTGCATAGAGCCGAGGCGCCTTGATTTGTAGCGATGATGTTCACCGAGTGTGAACTGTGATGTTGCAGACTTTGATATTACAGATCAGTCTGCACTTTTTTCTTGTTTTCTTTGTTTTGTGTTTTTTTTTTTTTTTTTTTTTCTTTTTATGTGTAGCTTTTAGCTTGCGCTGCCTTCTTGACCAGGACTCCCTGGAAGACGAGCTATTGTATCTCAGTGGGACCTTCCTGGATAAATAAAGGATAAATACAATAGCACAAACCTTCGCAGGGCATCTTTATTGGCAGGGTGTATATCTAAAGACATACAAGAGGACACAGTGAGTGGGAGTGATATTGACTTAACTGCCTCTTTTGTATGGCGTCGGAGCGATTCCGCAGGCCCCACAGGGCGTGTCATCGCCTGCTTACTTCCTCATAGCAGGCATGGAGCGGCGGGTGCTGTCCAGGGTGCTGAACCAGAGCAGGCCTGGCTTTTGTAATCCCAAGACGAGGGACTTTGCCACTATAAGTAAACTTGATACATGGCAGAGAGAGCACACAGGCCGACAACATTTGTAGGTGGTTGTGGTGGGCAGATCTCATCCAAACAGCACCATGCAAATGATTGGGTGCATGTCTGCCAGGTGGCTTGAACATGTCTGATTTTTTGCGTCACATTAAGTCAGAGTGAAAATAGCCCCTGAAATGGCTGCTTTCTACGCAGATAAAATCTCTAACTTTCTTTTCTCCATTGTTGTGCTCAATATTATCCACTTCTATTGCTTGAATGTAATTCACTAGTGCTAAATCGATTACTTGCAAGTTGTTGTCAAACATGGTGTTCCATAGCAATGACAAAGATGTCAAAGCAATGACATTGACCTCTTGCTATTCCTGGTGCTAGTGCACTTTGTGTTTGAGCAGAAGAATGCCTCCTATCTTATCATAGCCTATTATTTACACTTCAAAACTTTTTTTGTGATATTAATTTGCTGTATCAAAATACATTTCTAATGAAGTGTATTTTGTATATTTTATTTTGTATTTTATAGAACATTATGTGAATGGAAATCCATCTATTGACAAACACGCCCACATGATTTCTGCTGACCCACATATATGCATACAAGCGTACACACACATATGAGCACACACAGATCCATGCCTACACTTGTACTTTGTGCTTTGCAGCATAATACACACATACAGACGTAGACACCAACTCCATATGCACCTGAACTCTGGACTCTGCTGTCTCCTCTCCACTCTGCGGAGCGTTTTTCTCTGACAGACTGACTGGGAGTGTGTGAGCACTCGGGCTTGTTCCAGTGCATTAATGAGACCAGAGGAAGTCAATGAAATCCCCCTAGCCATTCATCCCCATTACCATTGTTAGCCCATGCTCAGAGAGGGAGAGAGAACGGCAGGGACATAATTGAAACGAATCACCTACTGCAGTGCAGAAGTGAAGTGTCTTGAGAGTAGCCCTTGTGTGTGTGTGAGAGAGAGAGAGAGAGTGAGAGAGAGAAAGAGGGAGAGAAAATGAGTGTGCTGTGGGACAGAGGAGAAGTCTGCCACGACCAACTTTGCTGATGCTGATGTTTTGCTGGAAGTTGCAAAGCCCCTCCTAATGACTGAATGAGGAGGAAGGTATGGTGCTGTCATGATACTAGTGCTTCTCAGACTGATAGCGAGATTAAATTTAAAATCCAAAAAAAAATCAATACTAATACGATACCACAGCAAATAAGAAAAAAAATCATCAAGTGATGTGGTGACAGATTGGTAGAAACTTTCACACAGGGGTTTTGATGTCGGCTGGGTGTCTGTCTTTGTCAGCTCTCTAAGTAGTTCTGTATTGATTTCATTTACTCCTGGCACTAGTTTTGACAAACAGTTTAGGTGGGGTGAGATTCAGTTCGAAAACCTGATGGACTGTAGGTTTCTGTCGCCACTTTTCTGCTGACTGCTGCAGTCCACTTGCAAGAGCACTTAGGCGCTGTCTACTGCTGTTCCTCCTCCTCTTTGAAGCTGCAGCATGGTTGTACTTGAGGAGGGTTGTTAGTGTGAAAGAGAAGGATGGACCAGTACTCCAGACACTGGACACAGAAAAGAGAAACATAAACAATTGCATTCGATCTTTCACTTCAAGTCCTCTGCAGAGAATTCGTGAAAATCTTCTTCCTCTTCTTCTTCATCTTCCTAGAGAGGGAACATTTTGATGTCTCTGAAAACCCTTTATACCCTGTCACCTGCTGTCTGTGGCCAGGCAGGGATGGCTGGGAAATTGTGCTACTTTAACCCAGGTGGCATCAGTCATCCTTCATTTGGAGCTAAATGGTGCTCAATTGTACTTTGACAGAATATCAATAAATTTTACCCTCTCAAGAGGCATAATCAAATCACACATATTGTTAGTGATGCTTATAAAGTATAAAGTAAAAATTTCCTTTGAACCTCACAAACATTATGGCAAAAAAGAAAACAAATACAAAAACACTAAGACATGTTAAAGGGGAAGTACACTCCTTTTTCTTAAAGGATCAGGCAGGTCAGGGCACTAAAGTTCCCTCTCAGAAAACTGAGCAGAAAGACTAAACACAGGTGAAAAAGCATTTCTCATTAATAGGGTCTACTATACATTGTGTATAGTATATATGTTTTCATTCCTAAATCCCCCAATATACCTGAATGTGGCTTTTCAGAGGCAATTTAATGGGCATGACTAGTCGAAAGCTGGGTTGGGGCTGTCAAGGTGAAGCTGGTAGCTGCAACAGTGGAGGAAAGAAGTAAGAAAAGAAAGACGGTGAATATCAACACCTTTTTTTTATTATCATTGTTGTGGATTGCCTTAGTTCTCTGTGTGCTTCTTTGTTGGCTGCAGTGTTTTATACTGTAGATGCTCCTTACCTCAGGCTAGATGCTTCTTCAGGGGAGACATTCATCAAACAAGATGAGTGATGAGGCAGGATGTTGACAAACTGAAGGGGAGGAGGGTGGGACATGCATCACACTTCCTGTTTTGAGAAGAGAATTGTGGCTTTAAAGAGTAATTAAATCCCCAAACCAAATTTGAGCAATGTCTGAGATCTAATGATGAAAAGTAGGGCAATGGATTGGCCATCTGCTTTTGGTGGTGGCCAATTCATTGCCCACACGTTGTACTCTGAAGAAGCTGATATCTCTTGGCACCAAAGATCAGCCAACAGAAGATGGCCCATTCAGCACCATACTGTTCACCATTAGGTATCAGACTTTACTCAGATGGGACGTGGGGGTTGGTTCCTCTTTAAAGGTGACATCATGACCCCAGCTATTTTCAAAACTCTTTGTGAAACAGTTAGAGTAATTCAACACTAAATCACACAGAAAACATCTACAGCACTGCCCTCTAGTGGCTGAAACTTTAAGGCATGTTGCACCTCTGACCACACCCAATCAGTGACGTGGCAGCAGATGTTAGAGCAGCTGTCCGTGGTAAAATACCTGCGGTCGTATCACTGAGTGGGTGGGGCCAGAAGTGCAACATGCCTGAAAGTTTCAACCCCTAGAGGGCAGTGCAACAAACATTTTCTGCAAGTGCTGACTCATCTTTTTATCTTTAAACAGAATTGTAAAAGGGACGTATATGTGAAACCATGAATTAGTAGTTAAAACTGAACTATAATGTGTTTCTTTGCTTAATAATGCTATTATTATTTGTACTTAACAGTTTTTTAGGGGAAAAAAGAATATTATTACTAATGGATTATTATTAAATTGTTCATATTTCTATTTTTTCTATATTCCTTGTTTATAGTGTTTATATTGCTTGCTGCTATTTATTATCTGTTTATAATGTAAATTTGCTTCGTATTTTGCTATCCACTTTGCTACTGTAATGCTGGAAATTTCCCCACTGTGGGACTAATAAAGGAATATCTTATCTTATCTTATCTTATCAAATATTAAGATAGCAGATAAAAACGAGTGACCAAAAAAAAAAAAACAAAAAAAAAACAAAAGTGCAAACATTAAATCTGTTCTGTTTGTGGAATTTTGAAAAGGACTCAAATCATGAAATCATTGGAAGGGGTCTTTAATCCAATGATGCTGAACTGGATTATGTTGAACACATTTGTTGCAAGTATTAAATATTTACGGTGTAAGAAATAAATATTGAATTAAATCCTTCACAGTGATACTGAACTAGTATTGAAATTTTGGTGGGTCTGGTGCATGACAGCACCAGTGAGTCGTGTGTACATGTGCACCAGTTCTTTCAGCTCACATATTATCTCGCTGCCTTGCTGGATGACCCTGCCGTTCCTCTCCTCCCAGACTCTCCCTGTTTGACAGAGCTGTTGTCAGGCACAGTCAGCCTCACCGTGCGTATGTGTCAGTGCTCATGTATCTGCACGCCGCGTAGGACCACTTACCTGTCACCTCTGGCTTTCCCCCTCGCCCCGATGTATCTGTTTGCGGCCCCGCCTCTATCTCACCCTCTCCATCTCTCTCCATCCCCCACCCTCTCTTTGGCTCCTCGATCTCGCTTCCCCTCTCGACAACTCTCCCTCCCGCCGCTCTCCCGACGCTCCCGTCCTCTCCCCCTCTCCCGGAACCTCTCCCTGCCCCCTTCCTTTCCGGCCCGTGTTGATGCCCTGGTGGTAGCCTGCGGGGTGAACTGCCACAAGGCCTGCCGGAGTCGCCTGGCGGTCGAGTGCCGAAAGAGGACCAAGAGCATAAGCCACGAGGCGCCGCCCACCCTCCAGGCCCGGTCCTACAGCTTCCCTCCGCCTGCTAACACCCCGCCCAGCCTCCAGAACACAGGTGAGGTGCACCCATAAACACATAGCATTTTCACTCACCTGTTGGTTTTAATGGGATAGCCTGGTTAGCCTGGGACTTCGCCACATATCATCAACCCCTCTTTTTCAACTATAAACTGAAACTCAAACTCATAAAAAGCAAAATTGTATGTTTTTTCTGTGTTTCTTTTCTAAATTACTGTTCTCCACACCCATTCTCTAAGAATAGAATAGCTTAGAAGGATTTTTTTTTTCCCCACACGTTTTCACCACATCATTTCACCACACCGGTTGAGCCACTGCAGCACTCCCACTTTTTAGTCGCAGCCTTTGTCCTCCTCAAACATTCAGAACAGTGACATTTTGAAAATATTCCCATATAATGGCCTGTAATTTGCAATGGAAATGTAATTGGCCCTCCACAGGAAGGCCAATGACTCATGGATGCAGTGTTTTCATCAGGCATTAGAGAAAGTGGTACCCTGGTCCGTTCTGTTTTTACATCAGTGCAAATCTGCTTGATCAGTGGCGTTGACAGCGCAACAAGGCAAATGCACTGGCTTAGTAAACAGAGAGAGATACCACACAACTAACCTTTCCCTCTCCCTTTCATTCCCTTTCAAAATATTTCCCTTTCTCTCTGTCGCTTTCTCCCTCCATCAGTAATTGCTGAAGAGGACATAGAGACAGTGGAAGAAGGAGTGTTTGATGTCCATCTATAACCAGGTGAGAGAGAGATTTAGTGAGGCTGTGAAAGAAAAAAATCCACAATCAGACACCCTTACATTGTTAAATATCACCAGCCTGCGACGTTCAGTGCGTTGCTAATTTGTGATGATGTGTTGTAACTGTGTACCCACGTTCCCTCAGCCTACTTTATCTACTTCTCCTAGACCTAGAATGGCTTTCTGCAACCCCCAGAAAACAGGCATGAACGTGTTGCCTTCAGTTAAAAGTGGGTATAGAGGCATATGGATAGCTGTAATGTGTGATCATTCAACTGTGGCTTATATTTCTAAATAGTTACAGCCACACCCCTCAAAACACAACATGACTTGTGGCTGCTCGGTATTCTGATTTAAGGCTGCAAGTAAAACTGGTATCTCTTCCTCTTCTATGATGGGTTCCACTGTTTAAAAAAAACAAACAAAAAAAAAAAAAAAACAGATTGCCACAACATGGGTCCAAAAATGCAAACTACATGAGCAAAAGCTGTTTTAGAGTGAAATTGAATTTTGGTAGATTGTTGGGTTGTGCAGTTACCTGTACTTTACAGTCCACATGGTGGTGAAATGCTCCCCTGGGCTGCTGATCCACAACACTGGATTTTTGTCGGTTCACTTCCATGGCACAACAAAACAGCTCCTACAACAACACTTTCAGTGCATTAATCAATGAGAACAAAGTAGATTATGCCAATATAAAAAGGAACAAATCCTGGTACCCATTTTTTGTGGAAAGTAAAAGTCTCTTTCCTTAGTGTTGTCCTATTTGAATTGGAAAGTAGATCCTGTGGGTCGCGTCTTCAGGAAACTTCAACATGGTAACCTTGTGACAGAAAGAAGCAACCTAATTGTAGTGATGGTGAAACAAGGCTTTATGAAGCTTGAACCTCTTGGAGGGTCTTTGTCACACGGGTGACATCTGCTGGTAAAACAGATTTTCAGATTGTCTGTGATGTGAAGATTATCTAGCAGCTGGCAGTCTGACTCTGTGGTTTTCATTTCTTGATTTTTCTCGTATGAAATGCCTGTGGCCCTGAAATAAAGTATAGACTGATGGACCGGTGATGTTGTTCCTCATGTTGTAAATTGGGCTATAAATGAGGTTCACAAGATTATATCCAAGGCAGAGGGTGCAGTGGGGCAGTGGATGTGCCAAAGTTCAAAGCTCCACCCGTCGAACTGAGCCACCCAGGTGAATCTGTCTGAATGAAGCAGTAAAAGTGGTTTAAACGCCATCAGTCATGTGTTTCTTTTTTCGGGAATGAGGCAAGCTTCGGCACACTGCTTAAAGAAAACAAATCCCCTGTCAGGTTTGAAACATGCCTCAGAGCCACAGAGTCAGAGGTAACATCACTACCTGGTAGTGCTTTCATAAATAACTATAATTACTGTACATGAAAATGTTGATTGGCCTAATCTGCTTTGTTTGCATTAGTGTATGTGCTAAATGTGTTATTTGGGAGCTGTTTTGCCACTATATAGAGGTGTATGAAGAGACATGAATACAGTATTGTGGATTATCAGCCGAGGGGAGCACAGAGCAACTAATGAGGAGATTTCACCACCATGTGGACTCATATTAACACCCAAGTCGCTATAAAAGCAAACACTCTACCAAAGTTCAGTTCTGCAGTGTAAAAATATTTTAAACATCTTCCTGTGCTGATTTTAACATTTAAACATGCACAACCGTAAATATCATAGTCATTTTATATATCTCAGTTTCATGTGTATTTCAGAAGGCCTGGTTTTGAACAGATGCATGATGGTTACCAGCCCTCTGTTGCAGAGTCCCTTCGATGGCTGGTGTGCAAAAGGCTGAATCAACTGGTGGGAGCCAGAGGCTGAGTGTGCTGCAGTGTGTCAGTTTAATAGCCCCCAAGACTGAGAAGGGGAGGACATTGCACTGAACACAAGCCCGGTTACCTACATGCTGCCACACGGTGGACACTCACTGCTACTGCAACAGCAACTTCCCTCCACTTACACATAATGAATGTGACGAGAAATGTGAACTCCAATGGAATGTCTTTGTATGTGACTTTCTATGTAAAATCTCTGCATTTTGGTTAAATGTCAACCCAGAGTGTTATACTGTAAAATCATGTTAAGACTTGCTATATTAAGAAAAAAATCCACATAATTGTATTTTCTGGATGGAATTTTGAGGTCATGTCAGTTTATGGCTTCTTGTTGATTACACTTTGCTGCAGATTGGATCAGTCGATGTAATAACCCTATGTTTCCTTAAAATATAACAGAGGTGCTGTTCTTGCCAAGAATGTAAACCCGCTACTCAGACTAAGCTACTGTCTTCTTTTCCTGAGAGGCGCAGCTTTTTATTGTTTGTCATCTTGTTTGGAAAAAAAAAACATTTCGATGGACCAATTATAGGACCAATTTTCTTGTCAGAAAACAAACAAACAAACAAACAAAAAAAAAGACATACTCTTGTGGATTTGTAATAACCGTCTGAAATATAATGGCAAAAACAACCATCTTGCCGACAAAAGAAACAGCTGGAGTGACAGTGTGGACAGTTATAATTAGAATGGACTAAAAACACTGTCACTCTCAGTGTTTTTGTCATGTTTACCTTAATATCAGTAACTGTACTATGGTTATTGCTGTGGTGTTGTTTTCAGTATAGAGTACTGTCTTGTACCAGTGCACTGATAGATAACCTATCCTCCTGCAGTACTATGAATGTAGCAGACACAGTAAGACTCCGCTGTCAAATGAAAACCTCAAAATGTATCCAAATAAACGGCTTGACAGAGGAGAGCGCTAAACCAGCTAATATGTCCACTGATGCCTGCAGTGTTTTTAAAGGATATATATTTATTTTTGAATGGGTTTCATGAGCTCCGGCATGCTGAGACTGTCAGTAAGAATGAAATAATCAAGAGAATAACACCAAAACTGGAGTAATGAGCTTTTCACTTGACAGCAGTGGAGAAAAGATATTACCCTGAGAATCTATTTTGATGCGAGTTGTATTTTGCTGTTTTATCCTGCATGCTTCCTCTTTCACGGCTCCACTCTCTGGCCAGATGTCTCCGTTGCTGAGGATATTTTTAATGTAGCACGCCAAGTTATCATTTATTTAGGAAACATGAAAACCTGAATGCCAGAGTGAAGACATCAGTAAATATTTCTGTTGCTTTGTGCCTGTTGAGAGATTTTCAGACTTCAAGTGCCATATTGTTAACTGCTGGTTTTGTCCTTGACTGAGGTTCCCCGCACAGCTGTCGCTACTACTTCATTCTTTTTGGTATTTTCCAAATAGCTGCCAGTCTTTATGTGTCAGCCTTTGCTCAACTTAAGACTATTTGTTGTTATTCTGTGACTGAATCTTTCAGGCTGATATCAAGCTACCCCTTGTGGTCCACAGACAGTTCCCTCAGTATTAAATGCGGCATCACTGTAATGTGTGTTTTTGCTCAGAATTCCTGTGAGAAATAATGATATACAACAAAAAAGTGTTTTTTGTCTTTTGTCTTCCTCCAACAATTCAATCAGCAGCTGTTGTTGCTGCTGTTTTGCAACCTTTTAAAGGAAAAACCGAGGTGTGATGTGAGTCCACACGGTGGTGAAATATCCTCATTAGATGCTTTGTGCTCCCCTGGGCTGCTAATCCGGAGCGGTATATTTGTATCTCTCCATTCATTTCCATCCCACAGCAAAAGAGCTGAACATATCATTTCCACCACATAAACAAGTGTAAAAAAAAAAAACCCAAAACAGACTACGCAAAAAAAACCCCACAATAACTAGTTCTGGTATTTTCCTATTTGAACTGGGACGTAGATCTGGCAGGTAGCATCAAAACCTCAGAGTACTTCCACAAATATTTGAAATTACATGAAAAAAAAAAAAAAAAAAAAAAGGATAAAGGGGCACCTTGCAGTGCTCCGGTCCCATGTTCAACCTACAGGGCGATGTGGTGGCAGTGCCTCATGGAAACCAAGCAGATGTGTGTTGTTGTGCAACATTGAAAACATTTTTCAGCTTTGTATCGCCGCTCGAAATCTTTCTTTAATTCTTGCGACAAGGAAGGATTTAATGGGCCAAACTTGCATTGACCAGCAAATTACCACTCCATGGGTAAGAATTAGAACTCTCACTTTAAATAAATCACAAAGTAAAGAAGGCTAACAGTGTTGCAAATTGGGTCTGTAATCTAGCTTCAGATGTTACTCAACAAACTGCACTGTAATTTAAATCCATTTAAACACCACAAGCAGTGTATTAAACCAAACCGCAGCATTATGAAAGAGGCTAAATGCAATTCCATCCGCAGTGTTTCCAAACCCAACCTGACACTTAACCCACACAGATCACAACAGCTTCAGTGTTGAAAATGCAGTTCATGTCCCTAACCACAGTGAAATGTGTGTCCTCCGCTGCAATAACCATCACCACACGATTCTGCCACCCTCCTCCATGTGACCAAGAGACAGTGTCCACCGGCTGTCCAATATCAAAGGCATTAATAAGCAGCCTCAGATGAGCCTTGCAGTCGACGCCACATCTAATTACTCTCAGAGATGAAGCCGATGGTGGACCTCTGATTGCCCGTTTCCCAACCTGTACATTCTGTTCAAGGGGGGGAGACACTGATCCAGCTATGTGAAGCTTAGAAGTCGGCTCATATTTCATCCAGCGCCACGATGCCCTTAAACACTCTCATGTGGTAGCGTGTCAGCTAAAAAAGGGTTGATCAGCTGCAGAGAGGCTGTGCTGTATTCATACCTTGGATGTGATGATGTCAGACATCTTAAGGGCAATATGGTAAATCTGACCAGAGTTGCCCACACACAGTCGACTGAAGCAATTCCTTCTTTCCTTCCATTTTTTTTAAACTTGCATATTACTCTTCTGGGTCCCAGGAGGGCTGCAGTCTATCCAAGCATGCACTGGATGGACGGCAGAGAAACTGATTGGCAATTGCAGCGCCAATCCACCTGATGTGCCTATCTCGGGAATGAAGGAGGAAAATGACAACAAGAAAAGTGGAGGCCTAATTTTGTCAACGGCCAGGCTTATCTGCCCCTGTTTTAAAGCTCATTCTCCAATGCCAGTACATGTTTCACTTCACTTTGCTCCACATTTCAGTGCTGCTGCAGCCCCCTTGTCTCTGAATCACCACTTTTTCTCCAAAGTCTGAAAGTGTGTGTGGTCCTATCCCACTACACCTTTGAACATCTCTCTTAGACCAGTGATTGATAGTTTCCATTCAGCTATAGAAAAAAAACCCTCCTAACAGCACAGCCATTTAGCTGGCAGCCTGAGTGATATTGATCTGCAAAGGCTGAAATGAGGGAAATCGAATAGCACCGCAGCTAATTACATAGTAATGAAGGCAAGAGGGAAATAGCCTCACACATTGTTAGCAATCTCACACCATGACCTTGATTGCAAGGAATCTATTCCAGTAGAGAACAGATCTAGGAAAGATTTGGCTCTATTGAGGTCTGCAGGGAGTTGATACGCATTACACATTCTGGCTAAGATGTCATTTTTGCCCCCTGACAGATGGTACCGGCATATAGTCCCATCCAATTAGGAAGAGATTGCAATGCAGACCGCCATGACAGGCTATAGAGAGGGCTATTTGTGTCAAAGATATTGGCAGGTAAGCGTTTTAGCTGCTATGGATATACATACAAGGTTATCACTGATGGACAAAAGGACTTGGCACAACGAATAACTACATGCAATATTGACTTGTTTGAGCAGCGAATCAGTCTTAGGTTTCCTCTTGTAAAGCTAATGAACAGATTATTGATTTGATGTCCCATCATCAAAGAGTTGGGCCCATTGCCAAGCTCTGGTATGAACTGATGTCTGCTCATCGCTTAAAAAAAAAAAACCCACCCACATACGCATATTTGCAATGCTGGCCTCTCGTGGTACAGTGACTGTCAGCCTCTGGTGTTGGTACCCTTGTGCAGAGGTGGCGTCAGAGCCACAATTAGCCACTTGGTGGCAATGTTGAGCTGTTAAATAGGCCTTGTGTGGCAATGACGGTCTCCAAGCAGAAAGGTGGAGAACATTCCTAGTGATGTGGCAAATAACAGACTCACTGTCGGGGGTATGGTGAATCACAATGCACCATCACAATACACACACATGCCACATTTCTCATTTCCTTAAAGCATCAAAGCTACATATATATACATGTTCCTACACAGATACATAAATCAAATTAAATGTAACTTAATGTTTGAGTGGCCAAGCATATGTCACAATGTGAATCCAACATCACATGCTTTTCAGTTAACAAGTTAACAATCCTTTCATGCAGTCTCTCTCTCAAACACACGCACACAAACACACATTTGCCAGCTCAAGACGAGCCCATCCGCTGTTATTGAAGTTTGCTGTGTGACGCAGTGAAATACCAACGCTGCACGCAGAGTCACTGCTGTGTTACGATTATATTTATATATATGTATGTGTGTTTTCACGCCCTTCTTTCATGGTGCATGCCTGTCTTGACTAGTCTGTGAGAGAAAGAGAGAGCATAAACGTTACATTTGATCTCCCCTTCTGTACCCATTAAGGGAATATTGAAACTACATCCACAGTCACCTCTGCTTAAAAAGTAATCTTCAAATTCAAACAGCGAACATCGAGGAAGTTGACAGCAAGCAAACCAAATCAAATAGGCTCCTCCAAAAGGGCTGCTAGCACTCTAGCTCAGCTTATCGGGCTTTGTCCACATTCAAGAACTAGCCGGGCAAACAGTCCTTCACCAAGTTGAAAGAGGTCTAAGAGATGGCCGCAGCCTTAATTGCACTAAGCTCATTGCTGAATCTGTTGAAGCGCTCAACACCGTAGGGGGCTGGAATCCTCATTAGAGCAGAATCAGTTGTGATGAACACTGCTTTAAGAATATTTAACTTATACCAAAGAAACCCAGTGGGATGTTCTTAGACCTGTTAGCAGCGCTGTGTAACATAAAAAAAAAAATAAAGAAACACTTCAGCTGTCAGGTTGAATATTGCTGTTTCAGTGCTCTAAGGCTCTTTAATGTCTCCCCACATTTAATGGAACAAGACACAGTAACCAAGGTCATGTGTTGAACTGTTTTAAATGCTTTGTAATACCTGCTCAGTGTCTGATGTCTTAAACAGGAAGGAGATAACACAAGTGGAATCACCACACACTTTGCGAGGCTCGCGCGGAGACACATCGCATGCTGGGATGTCTTAAGCTGGAAAAATGGCTGCATTAGCACTAAACACTGGCCCGCCCGCTACTACAAAGATATTCAGCGAGAAAAAACCCGCCGCTTCCTCCCCTCTTCGCCCACCCTTCATCCCCAAGCCCACCGCCCCTGCCTGAAGAAGTGTCATTTAGCCAGCTGGAGAGAAAACCATCACTGATACCAAATCAGCTGGCTCTGGCCCGGGGGATTGACACATAATCAATGGCATTGCATCTGCAGCGGGAACGGCTCGCATATTTAATACTCGTGAAGCCGCGGGACAGGGAAGGGGCGGCGAGGCGGGCAGGCGAACCTCAGCAGTGGGCCAGTGTGTTTTGAGTGATGGACCAGCAGATTACATCTTGCGACCAGGGCATCAGCGATAGCCGCGCACCTCTGACTTATCTATTTACAGCCTGCACAGCCAGGCCACCACTGTTGTCAAGAAGAGTAAAGAGAATAAATAAAGAAAGAAAATAAAAAGAAAAACCTTATCCCTATGCCTACTTTTATAGCCCCTCTGCCCCTGTCCCTTGCTTTTTTTTTTTTTTTTAAGCTCTTGAAGCAAGCAACTTAGTGCACATAGCACATCAAGTTGTTCGTGAAAACCAAGATATTAAGCACTGTAATGCATACTTTCACATATATGTGAAAGTATGCACTAAGCGACTGCAATACAGAGCCCACTCAAAATGCTGACGTATTTCATCACTGAGTGCATCGAGATCACCGAGTGCATTCAGTCCATAAGACCTTATTCATGCTGTGTTCATTTTGGTTCTCTTTACAGAGCATCATTTACTGTGGATTATGCATGTAGGATAGACTGCATGGGTAATTCATAAGTAGGGGACATACAAATTAGCAATTAGTCAAAGTCCCTTTTGAATAGACTTCGCATTGGAACTAAAAACACACACATTTTTTTTTTTTTTAAAACACACCACCATGAGCCATTGGATGAAAAGCGAATAAAGACACACAGAGACAGAAGGAGAGAGGGTGACCGATTCTTCAGGCATGAAGAATCCACCTCGGCCTGGCAGTGCAACTCGTCCCGGGCTTTGTCATATCCTGGAAAAGAACCCATTTAAAATCTTAGCTCCGGAGAGCAGATGAATGCTGACTGAGTAATTCTCCTTGGAGCCGAACTCACCATCCCATGACTGTCCCTTTGGTCTTCATTAGGCAAAGATGTGGTTTGGATTATTCCATTTCTGAATTAATCGCTAAATGATGCATGGTGGGCTTTTACTGGTGGAGCTCCAACGCGTAAAAACACAAATATATGAACATCTCAGATCAATTGCTACTTCTTAAGCCTACTTTTGTGGTAAATTCCAATAAGTTGTTTAAATAAAACCCAGTGGGAAGCAAACTGAATCCTGGGTTATTACATTGCGGAATGAGCTGTTTAATGATGCATGGAGTTCCTTTTCCAGTGAATCCCAAACCTATGAAATCCAAATATGCGAACAGATGAATTACCACTTCCCTCTTGTCAGGTAAATTGCAAGAAGATGGTAAAATAACCCCAGTGGAAAATAAACTGCATTATCAATCTCCTTAAGCACAAGTCATCACACAATATCGTCTCCTGAATTGCGCTACGCTCTAACCACTTGTAACTATTTGTCTTTTTCACCACCTCCTATCAAAAGGTAACAGATTCTTCTGCGGTTCTTTCATTTTTTTTTTTTTTTATTGTCTTTTTTTTTTTTTTTTTTGTCCTGGAGGCAAAGCGTATCCTTCTTCATGCCTCGGAGGAAAACACAGCCCTCCTGCTCAAAATAGCTGCTTTGTCTCCAGCCTGTTCAGTTGCATAACCCACCTTGACGGTGGACACAGAATGGCAAAGTAGTGGAACTAATATATCATAATGCCTCAAATTTGAGGAGGGAACGCTCATAAGTTATTCACAGATCTCCTCTCTCTCGCTCCCTCTTTCCCCTCTGATCAAATCAAGCTCAAGACAAATATAATCATGGGTGGCGAGTGACAAGAGGGAAAGAGAGAGAAAAGGAAAATGGAGGGGCAATTGGGGATACTAGGACAAAACATCATCTGAGGGCAATTATGCACGGGTTACGAGGCACTTGGAGGCACAAAAAGCCTCCGTAAAAGACGTGCGTGTTGCTGTTGTGGTCGGAGGAGGATGTTAAGGTTTTATAAGTCTATAAGAGGGGATGGCTGGCCAAAACCTTTCAGGTTTTTATGGAGGAATGCCTGAGAGGCATGTAAAACCTGCCTTTATTAAAGACCACTTAAGCTGCCTTTATGACGCCTGTTAACAGGATTTGATGATGGATATAGGCATAACCTTGTTTCATGCAAGTTTACAGGGTTTTCTAGTATCGAGAATGGCTGTTGGAGGCTCGTGACACAGGGCTGAGGCGGAGTGGCAAAGCTCTTCTTGAATTACCACCAGGGTGAATGACACGTAAGAAGATCTGCGCGGCAATGGGGTCGGACGTGAACCGAGAGGTGCACGGCTAGGAGCTGCCCTGAGGCTCATTATGCCAACATGCTGCGGGATTCATTTTCCTTAGCGCTTCATTCGCATTCAGGGTCAGTAGGGGGCCGGAGCCTATCCCAGCATGCACCGGGTGGAAGGCAGGGAAACACCCCGGAGAGGTTGCAGAGCCTCCAAGCCATCTGACTTCAGCGTCTTTTGAATGTGGGAGGGTTTTTGAACGAAAGCTAGACCCCTTGACACGAGGAAGACTTCACCATCCTCTTCTTAGTGCGACTCAGTGGAGACGATTACTTTATTCACTTATATCAGTTATGTAATCCGGCAGGGTGATTTCCACCTGGCCCCTGGTTCAACCGGGACTTTAAACCCAGATGAGGAGTCCCTGACCTGACGAGGTGATCCCTCCCGGGGCCCAGGGCCTTCCAGGCATGATGTCTGAATGTACAGAATGTGACTGAGCAGCTAGCTGGGCATGTTGGCCTTGTGGCTTCCCTTCTCTCTCTCTCTCTCTCCCTCTCTCTTTCTCTCTCTCTCTCTCCCCCTCTGCTCTCATAGCCTTGGTTTTAATTGCTTTGAAGCTGAGTGCTCACCTCGGGGAGCTCAACAGGATGTTTTACAGAGCTTTTGGGAGGCTGTCTATTAATAAATAATACCTCCCCTGTCCTTTTTCTTCACCTCCCTCTCTGCACTACAGTGGCATGAAGAAGACGGGAGGAGAAAAGACAACAGTCCCTTGCTGTCCTGCAGTCCTTGCCTGCAGAAGGTGTGGAGCAAGGCCAGGCATGCTGAACTGCTTGGCCAGTGTACATAAAAAATGAAATACAGGTTCTCAGCGAAGTTGGATAGAGATGTGAAAGAATAAAGTAAAGGCTCTTAATTGAATTGGTCCTTTGTGGTGCAATTTCATCAAGATATGAAATTTGGGGATTGTCAGCTGCAACTGAGTTCCAATTAAATAACATGCTAATTCTCTGGTTTCATTACCAACTACCACCTATGGAGCAAATTCAGCTGCATTATATAATTAGCCGAACGTTGCGGCAAGTCCACCTTTATCAGGTGTAATATTTCAAAGGATTACACCCTGCGTATTGCATGTCACAGGGGCCAGTGCTGTTTTTAACCTTGTGCTGCTGGTTAATACATTCTGCACTGCGCGGCGGAAAGTCATAATTACGTCTGCCTGATTACACCGTCTTCCAAACAGGGCGTTTAATTATCATTCCAAATGCAACTGGCATCACAGTCTTTGCAAAAAAACAACAACAAATAAACCCTTCAATACATCAGCTTCTTTTCACTTGGAGCTTTTTCATACACTGCGAGGCTTTAAATGTTTGCTTTGCAAGGTAAATTTGACCCACGGCGGGACTTTACACTCAGCTTTTATAAGTGTGCCGTGTGACTGTAAAGCTTTCATAGCTGTATTGACCTTATAATCATGCTAAATGCTGAGGAAACAATGATTACGGTTCCCAAATGCCCACAGTAAAAACCTGCCCTTTCAAGCTTTCATTCAGGATAACACATCATGTAACTGTTCCACAAAAAAAAAAAAAAAAAAACATCACCCTTAAACATTTCAACACAGTTAAAATAACAGCTATTAGTGATGTACCTTTTGTGGTCTGACAGCTATTTACTCTGATAGTAGAAAATGTTTTAGCCATACAGAAAAGGAGTGGACCTTTACAAATGGAGTTGTGTGTCGTAGTTTTGCAGTTTACATGTAATCTACCATTTCTTATGATATTCAAATGTATGCTTAATCTGCGTGGTGGAAGATATAGTGCATGCTTGGTGTATGCCTGAGGATGGTAAAACTCTCAAACTGAGGCAAGTGACAGATATATCTATACGCTGGCAAGATATAGGAACAGATAGATCTGGGTACTGCAAGTTTTTTTTTTGTGTGTGTGTGCTTAGTGTTTCGTACATGAAGGAATAACCCGCTTTGCATCACCTCCAGCATCCAGCGACACTGTTTGTGACAGAGGAGCCGCGTCTCATGCACGTTTACACACAGGTGACCTGCAGCCTCTGCATACACAGCAAACCACTAATATTTAACTATTTAACCTTTCTTGACATTGTGCATCCTGCAGTGTGACTACTGCACATGCTCACATTGCAATGCATGCAATGTCTATCTATCTATCTATCTATCTATCTATCTGCATATGTATATCTATATGCACCACAAAAGAGCACTGTCAAACCAAGTAATTTAATATTGTGGTAGCGGTGCGAGCAGTGCTATCAAATCACGCCTGTGTAGTGTGTAAGGAGCAAATCTGCCAACACAACAAAACTGACCAACGGCGGTGCTAAATGGATTTCCATGGACTGCAGGCCCATCGGCGTTGTTGAAGACAACAGCCTGAAAAACATCAGATTACACCAAGGAATCCAACGCCCCCTTGAAGAGCAACAATTATCTCCAAAATACACCGCACAGCACTGAAAGGGTGGGTGAGCAAGTATACATTGTCAATACGTGATTAATTGTGATTAATCCAAGATTTTTCTCGTGATTAATGAGTTTAAAAAGAATGAATCGTTTCACAGCCCTGCTATCTATACTACAAGTCGCTGGAGCCCACTTTTGCATACAGACCTGTTCCACAGCTGCAGGTACGGCCCTCCAGGCTATGTGACTAATTGGATGCTGTAATGCGCCATGATGGAAGGGAAGATATTGAAGTTGGGAGAGGAAGAGGGTCTGGGAGATTGATCTTGTCCTAAATGATAAAGGAGTTGATCACAGCTACACGTGGAGGGGAGAGACGAGTGATAGCATTCCCTAATGAGGAAGAATAGCCATTAGTGACAGAGTTAACGGATATGTGGGCAATCTCTCACGCTGATTAAAAGGGCTTATGAGCACCCTGACGCATTTGTCCTCGACATTCAGCGGGAACAAGGGAGGAGGGAGGGAAATGAAGCGTTCGGAAGGTGGTGGTGAAGCCAGTCGGGGTCAGTTTCAAGATTCATGCCCGCTGGGATTTCTGACGCACATGGCAAGACAAATAACCGCGGCGCTTTTGATTTGTTATCATAGGTGACGAGAGAAAATGCATTAGCTACCTCTTTTGTTTGTCATAGGATAAAGTATGTCTTGTTTTCCCCATCGTGACAAAGACATGAAACAGGTGAAGCATGCGTTCTTTGGTGCACAGGCTCTCGAAACGGATACAATTTATTTTCAATGAGGTTGAAAAGATGTATTGTTTCATTACAAAGGACTGCTCCTCAAGAAACTGCATGACCTGGCTGAAAGACGTCCATGTAAAAGTGCTAGCATTTGAGTGGAATCTACCTTTAATAGCACAAACAAATAGTAGATGTCTATACATTGAAAGAGTGGGTCATCAATTGGGCTTGAAAGGTAATGGGGGGAAAAAATGACTGAAAAATTTAGATTAGAGAGCGTTTTTTATAGTTTCTTTTAGTTAAACACTGAATATGAACCAGTGAGGGGCCGTGGAGAAATTTTCATTTTGAAGTTACTGAAATCAGCTATCATGAGCCACGTCAGTATAAATATATCAGCCTGTAAATACTGGCATACAAAAATAGATATCAATCAAATCCTTAAACAGCACTATCTACTTTATGTGTGCTTTAAAGGAAGGGGCGCTGTTTAAATTTCATATGAATATAAATGACACCTATAAATTCCATTAAATAAAGTGCAGCCCACGTCTATGCCGGCGACACTTTCTGAAGCAGTGGATAAAGTCTTTTCTTTCAGCGTCACTTCAAAACACCATCACTGCCCTTTGTGGCGCAATACCTGCCAATTGTTGATGGGATTCCTTTCAGCAAAGTATCGATAATAGTCACAGTGAACATTCATCCAGCATTCTTGGGATGGCTTCGCTTCAAACTGTATCTTCCCGGCCAATTATCTCGCCCGACGAGCCACCGGAGCAGCACACTGGAATGCTATTGGCGTCTTTCAGCTCAATAATGTGTGAAAAGGGTAGTTGTCAGGACACTAATGTATTTGTGCTGTTTTTGCACAGTCATATACACACCCACACGCACATGCACGGGCGCATTTGGCCGCATCCACACTCGCAGGCACGCACGCACACACACACACACACACACACACCCTCGCGTACATTGTGATCCCGGTGCCCTTTCCCAGTAATGTCACCATGCTGTGGTGATAACTTGTTATGGCCTCCATTTTCAGAGTCCCACTTTTTTTAAAAAAACAGACTCTTTTCGGCTCTCCCCGTTGTTAAGGTTGATGTGTTTGTGGAACTAAATTGACCTCCTTCTCTGGAGCCTTGCACCCCCCCACCCCCCCCTCCAACCCTTACCTCCACCACCATATTTTTTCTCCCTGGTGTCTGGGGTTTACGGCCTTAACAAAGTCAAAATAATTGCAGACACTTTTGCTCACTCTACAGCTTTGTTTTGTATCGGGGGGCGCTCGGAATTTACGTCTCTCATTGTCGGGAGCTCCGAGGCATCCTCAACCCCGCCCCACCCCACCGACACCCAACTCCTCTTGTTATTGAGATTGATGTGTCCGATACAACCACACACATACACGTGCACACACGTGCCCTCGTGGACAGGGAAAATCAATGGGGCATTGTTAGCATTTATATGGGTTTTTGTGCTTGCATTTTCCTACAGCCGTCTAAGTGGGAACCTGCAGACAATAGAAACTAATAAAATTAGAGGGGGAGGTTGTTAACAATAGCCAGTTAGAGCAATGGGACAGGTGAAGGGATAACGTCAGCTTAACTATTAAAGATCCCTCTTGTTCAAATGGTTACCGGTTTAACAGTGATTTGCCGCACCAATACAGGTTTAGTGTGTGTTTCAACAAGTCCGGGTAATTTCATGATTCATGAGCTCTTTATTTATGAGCATGCACTTTTCCGGGACAAATATAGACACTGAGCCTGTGCTTACTTTGGGTCCATCTGCTGCCGAAATGGGACATGATCCCCGAGTCCTGATTTGCCAAGTTAAATATTTCATTTGCCAAGGTGAATCCTGCTAATAGGCTGAGGAAAAGTGCTTATGGATTGTACCCCATATCAGCGATGGCGTCCAAATTTAGATCACAGGTAGATTTCCGTCTCTGTATCAAATTCTTGCCGGCGCACTTTCTGTATCCAATTCTATCTCTCTCTCTTTTTTTTTTTTTTTTTTTTTTTTTTTTACCCCCTGCTCCTTTCTTCTCTACCTCTCTGTGAAACAGTCAGATCTTAATACCCTGACAAAAACTTGGGTGAGGAGAGAGGGAGAGAGAGAGAGAGAGAGAGAAAGAGAGAGCAAGAGAGAGAGGGGGAAAGGGGGAGTGGGGAGAAGAAGCATAAAAGTGAAACATAATCCATAACCATTGGTGCTAATCTTTTGATTTGGGCGAATGTTCCTTCCGAGGCTAAATCAAAAGGTCTATTTGCATTTTTTTTTTTTTTTTTTTTTTTTTTTTATGGACGAGGTTTTAATTTCCACAGTTCTGTAGATTACCTCAATTCAAAGCTCCCCCGTCAGAAATAGAAGATCACTATCTCTCCTCCCCATCCCCCCCCATTCCCCCGCCTCTCTCCTCCTCATCTCCACTCTCTTGTTGTTGTTTGTGCTTGAGGACCGGAAGAATTGTGAAAATTAATATACACACTCTGGTCTCTTTTGTCTCATGCGGGGTCCTCTCACACTAAATTATATTTGGAAGGATTAGCATTCTGTTCAATTGGATATGCAAATCTTAAACTGCCCCCCCCGCACCCCCCTCCACACCACCCACCCCCTCCGTGCACCGGTGGAAATAAGAAAGGGAGACCGACAGCAGACCAGCAGACAAGGGAGATTTCAGAGCCTATTCCAGCCTTTCCAACAGGTACAGAGCCAGACAGCAAAAGGGGTCAGACCTCTGATAATTGAAGTTCCCGCTTTATTTTTTTCCACCCCCCATTCTTCTGCATCGGGACACTTTTATCTGGCAGGCGCGAGTTTTGGCGCGACGCTCCGACACAACAAACATTATTCCTCAGAGGATTTTCTTTCGCTTTTTTTTCTAGAAAAAACAGAGTCGGCTTAAAGGACAGGAAAGAGTCCCCTGTTGCTCGGGACTGAGGGACAGGTAGAGACTGGGGAGGTGACGGCAGCCGAAAAGCAATTAACATTCACAAATAGCATCGAGGAAGCTATCCACTGAGGTTACACAGGCGCTGAATGTCACCTACTGCCTGGGCCCAATTCCTTCATTAAACCCTCCCACAAGGGCAGACACACTTAAATACATATTTGCATACAAATGTGGTGATTAACCCTCTAAGTACATTAGCTGAGCGCGATTCCTGGAACCTCAGTGTTAATATCTCACATACTGTTTGTCAATCTGTGCCTTAAATGAGGTGACAAAATGACCTTTTATTGACTTTCTTGCATTGGCTTTCATTGATTTACTCCAGCTATTTTTTTTTTTTTTTTTTTTTTTTATGGATTTCTCACAGACATTATTCCGTCTCCCTCCCAGTAAATGGCAGTGAAGCCTCTGTTTATGTTTGGCACTGTGATGCTGTGTGTTGTTTGTTTTCTTCTGACATTAAAAGAAATGCATTGACATGCTGCATCCAATAAAGAAACAAAGCTATGGCTTAACTAAACCCTGTGGGGAAATTGAATTACTGCAGCGGCAAATAGAAATAAGACACAGCAAAGAGAAGGGAGATTTCCAAATTGCTTCGAGACCCAATCCAGAATTTGGAAAAAAAAAAAAAAAAAATGCCCCCCATCTTCCCCTGTCTGCCCCAGGATCATGTCAGGGTGAGGGAGGCGGTGTGGGGGTTACTGCCATTGACATCAAGGAGAAGAAGAAGAAGAAGAAGGGTAACCAACCAGCACTCACATACAGAGCTGGCAGGGAAGGTTTGCAAACACAGTGATAGTGTAAGCTATTTCATTGTAGGCTCAACTCATAATCCTCGGCCACAAAGCGCCACAAACTATCTGAAGTTGTACCCGATAAAGCTCAATGTCACGTCAACATTGGAGAGGCACCAGACACGTGGAGGAGAAACCTGAAAAAGTCATGATTCAAAAGTGATGAGGAAGCTGCTGTGCTTTTCTAGTAAGTAAAATCAAAGCCAGTGAAACCAGTTAGAGGGTGACGCGGGAATGAAATTGTCTTCCTGTCTTGCCCAGTCTCCATTCATTTCTTCCCGTCCCATCCTGGTCCCGCAACCGTTTTCCCTGAATCCCGTCATAATTCTGATTATTTCATGTTTATAATTACAGAAAACCAAGGAAAAACAAGTAGAAAGAAAGAGAGAGCGAGAGACTATTGCACGGATAATGAAATGTATATAATCTATCTAAAATATATATTAGAATTGGTGTAATTGTTCTTTTGAATGTCATAATTGGTCATGCCAATAAAGCAGAATTGAATTGAACTAAAAACTGAATTATGAGAGAGTTTGATTACAGCATACACAAAATTTAATGCACCAGTAGACTATTTTATATTTTGTATCTTTCACTGCGCAGTTTATTAGACTTGCCGTGCCTTTTCTCTCCCTGTCAGATCAGACTTTATGCAGCTGGAATCGATCAGGAGGCAGAGATTACAGTAACACTGATTGGATCACGATGACCATATTTTGTGCTCTCCCGTCTCCTCCCGAGGCTCTATTTTCTCCTCCTGATTCCGACTACACCACGAAATAGCCCCACTGTCCTCCAGCTGATGAACCTGCAGTTGTAAAGAAATTCGCTCTTGTGCCGTTGCAACATTCTGCACAAGTGCCTCGCTTCTCGAGCAAGACTGGGGCTTTAAGGTCAACAGGCTAGCACTGAATAGATTAGATTGATTCAACCACAGAACGTCTACAATAACATTTCTTAGGCCTGCTATTGATGACAGGCTAAAATGCAGAAAAAAAAAAAAAAAAAAAAAAAAAAACATTGGCACCATCTATAAAATCAGACCCCTTGTAAATAATAGAACTAATGCTAATATTTATAATTCAGTGTTGTATCCTTTTATTAGAGAGGGATTAGAATTAGTTCGAAAAGGTTCATCATGTCTACTCTGTTTTTGTTTTGTTATTTTACTGATTTTTTCATATATATTATATTCTACCTTTAACTTTACTGTTTTTATATTGTTTTCATATTTTATTCAGTATCTTATTCTTGAGGTTTTTTTTTTATTATTATTGCTGTGTTCTTATTGTTTTAAATCTTTATATTCACTCTCTTGTCTGATAATTTTTATTTTTTTAATTCTTAATCTTTTATTTCTTTAATTAACCGTATTTTATGAGTGGGCATCAGTCTCCTAGTCCTTTTACTTCTCATTTTACACTTATTTGTCAGTCAAGATGTAAAGCACTTTGAATATTATGCATTTATTTGAAAGGTGCTATATAAATAAAAATTGATTGATTGATTGATTGATACTTTTCACATGAGTTACTGTTCCTTTTTCAGGCAAAAATTAAGGTAGTAGTCATCAGTCGAAACATGTCAAGGTAAAATAAACATCTACTACCTTAATTTTTGCCTGAAAAAAGGAGCAGTAACTCTCACGGATTAGAATTATTAACCATGCAGGCTACTGAAATCATTCACTTCCTCTCTTTTATCAACTTTGCAATTCTGAATATTTATCACTTCAACACTCAAATTGCACAGTTTGTCTGTGGTTGCTGTGAGGATTTGTTACCAGCCTTTATTCAGCAGGACTTCAACCCATCTTCCACTTTATTTACCCCTAATTAGAACAGATAACTCAGTTTTAGGGCCCTCACAGATTTGGAATGCACCTCCATAAGAATAAAAAAGGTACTCATTTTCCTTATTTCCCATTCCTCGTGATTTTTCACTTATCTAGGTTACCTCTTTCTTGCCTGTGCACTTAACCTGGAACAAAACACTGTGTTTGTTATATAGTGATGGTGGCTAATAGATCTCCCCTGCACATTCCCCAAATGACATGTGTGGTTCTATATTTTAACAAATAACGCTCTTTAATATTATGTCACTGTACTTTTTGCATAAATGTATGCAACCAGTTAAAATCCTTATACTGTCAGAATGAAAGGTACGAGAAGAAAGCGTGGATTTACGAGCTTATGTGGGAGTGCAAAACAGCAGTAGAGCTTGCTCCGACAAATAATGTGCATCCAAAGCGTTTCTTGCAGCCATATAGGCTTTGTTCTATTTCCAGCAGACATACAGAGACATACATGGGTATACACTGTAAATGCCAAAGGGTTGATATGTCCCTGTACTGCTGCTGAGGTTAGTGTTTGGATAGGTGAGCGTGCTGGGACAGAGGAAGACAGACAGCGAGAACAAACACAGTAGACTGTACAAATGCGTACAGCGGCGAGTGTCTTCATCTTTTTTTTTTTTTTTGGTCTTCTTTTCTTTCTTTCTTTTTTTTTTTGAGTCACACTTTGAAGGCGCGCTCTGCAACCTCAGAGGTTCACCTCGGGCTACGACAGACAGCTCCCCATGGAGTCAACAACAGCAGCAGCATCAGCGACGGAAACAGAACAGATCTCGGAGCCCTCCTAGTCATTATTGCTTTCCTTATTCATCTTACTGCCCCCACTCCTCTTCCTCCACCTTCAGTCCGCTGTGAAGACTCACACTGGGGCAGCTGGAGAAAATAACATATATTTTTCTATTTTATATAAAGGTGCAGTGGAAGATAAAGCAAGGCTACTGGACAAGAAGCATCTGCAATCAGAGCATTTTTATTTCCCAATTCTTCCATCTCTCTCTCTCTCTCTCTCTCCCTCTTTCCATCTTTTCCTTTCTGTCCGTCCATCCCTCACTCTCTCTCTCCATGTCATCCCCCCTCCTCTGTCCATTGGCAGCCCATACAGCCGCAAGCAGAGCTAATTAAATGCTTCTAAGTGAGTCGCCTCGCCTCGCCTGCCATTCCAGCCTCGGCAAAAGGTCATCCCACTCACAGGCATGAGCCAGACATTTCTCATGACTGTTTTCCTTTTGAGAAATTTAGCAGATTGTTAATTATCAGATTACAAGTTTGGCTTTTTTAAAGGCCAGCGTGCCGCCCCGAGTCAGATGGCTGCAGAGAGAGAAAGAAAGGAAGAGGAGAGAGGAAAGGAGAGGAGTATTAGCAAGGAAGAGAGCTGAGGGCATGCGGCTTTTCTCCTCTTGCTCAACACGCGTGAAGACTATGAGTCGTGATCGGACAGAGAGGGAATTAGAGGAAGAGAGGAGCTCTCTGTGTGGCACTACCCCCTTCCCTCTTTTTGGTCCCATCTCCCCCCTAGAAGGCACCCCCGCACCTTACTCTCACTTGTTCTCTTTCCACGTTCAAATGTGTGTGCTTGAGGAGCAACCAGGGACCGCGCTCAGACTGCAATCAAAACCATTGTAGGCACACAAAGTCCATCCAGCCAGAACCCCCCCCCGCTGTGTTGAAGCAGGCACAAGCTCAGACTGAACGCGGTGAGACATTTAGCATCTTTCTGGAAGAGCCAGGCTCCTCACTGGACAGTGGAATATGTGCCGGAGCCGTGCTACTGTTATGATCAAGGGGACGGGGGGTGGGGAGCTAAATATGTCAGAGTTGTGTAACAGTTGGACCCACCATGAATCACTGCAGGGATGCTTGTTAGAGTGTGTTTGTGTGTGTGTGTGTGTGTGTATGTGTGCGCTTTGCATGTTTGCAAATGAGGCCGTGCAAGAGATACGGCTTCACAAATACACACACGCACACACACACAGATAGCATGCATTGAGCCTCACATCTCTGATTATCTTGCATTTTGCCAGCATGACATGGATGTGCCACTACACACCTCAACACTGCTCCATTCACTCCAAGGGATCCAGGCGATGATATAGCAGCGCGGGGCTCCCCAGCGGCCCGCGGTATTTTTCATGTTTATCAGTGTTTCTGTAGCTTGATCCCTCAGCACCCTTGGTCCTACTGCTTTCCATCCCTGTCAATCTATAAATCGATAGGGTGTGTTATTGAGCTGATAATTGAGTCGTGAATCAGCCATGACAGCCGCCAGGCATTGATAAAATAGCTGCGCTGTTTGCCCTTTGGTCAAAAACAGCAGAAACAGTGAATATAGCGTGACATTACAGCCAAATTACAAATGCAAGGTCCACATGCTGTGACAGAAATATGCAGCTTATAGTCTCAGTTGTAATTTCTCAGGAACATTTAAGGCAAAACTGAACTGAGTGTTGGATTGTATATTTTTATGGTGGTGAAATATCCTCATTAGTTCCTCTGTGCTGCCTTGGATGGCTAATCCAGAATAATGTACGGCTATCTCTCCATTCACATCCACATAGCAAAACAGCTCGCAAAATAACACTTTGAGTACATAAACAAATGCAAACAAAGTGGATTACGCCTTTAAAAACAACAAATGCCAGTGGCCATTTTTGTGTGTGCGTGTGTGTGCATGTGTGTGTAATCACAATCAATTTAGGAAAGTACTATCAGGTTGTTTCTTACCAGGTTATTATGTGTAAGTTTCCTGCAGACACAACCTGCCGGATCTACTTTCCAATTCAAATTAGGGAAATAACAAGAAATGAGATGTTTAATTTCTTTTAAAAATGGGTACCAGGACTAGTTGCAGGTTATGTTGGCATAATCTGCTTTGTTGGTGCTGCTTTGTTTATGCTGAAAAAGTGTTATTTTGGGATGTCTTTTTCTATAGACGTGAGTGGACAGACACAAATCCAATATTCTGGATTAACAGCCCAGAGCAGCACAGAGCAGCTAATGAGGATATTTCACCACCATGTGGACTCATATAACACCCAGGGAACTATACAACCCTACAGTCCACTGAAGTTCAATTTTGCTTTAGGATTCTGCAGTTAATTAAGTGATAACTCATTCATCTCCATATCCTCCCATTTTTATTTTAAGTCTCACCCATTTCCCTTTTTTTGACCTTTGCCCCCCATTGGTAATTTGTAACTAATGTGCACATGATGTTATTTGTGTTCCTGCCTGGGGCGACCGATGCACTCTGTCCTAACAGACCACTGCCTAGCCAACTAAGTAAATAAATGGGACAAGAACAACAAATGAATAAGGAGATGGATGTTCCCCTCTTGCAGACACAGAGGCCTAATTTGAGCTAATAAAGGACCACGTCAAGCGTGACCCCTCACTGAAAATGGAGGGTCGATGGAGTGTCTTTGGAAGCCCGTGCAATCTCAACTCAATTGCTCACCGGCCCAAAGATCTCATCAGCCTCCTCTCTCTCGACAAAGGGCAGAACGACAGCAATGAAGAAGGGAAGAGACCGAGACTGAGGGGGGGAAAGGTATCTGACAACAGATGTTTTAGATGGAGTCTAGGTCTTTATCATTATTCACCCTCCCAATACACCGGCTCGTCAACTCGGTGCTAATCTAAGAAGGAGCCAATTCAAGGCCCCATTCAGAATGAAGTGTTGTTTGTAATACCTTCAATCAATGAAGAGCCACGATCGCTGTGCTGCAACAGTGGAGCAACTGATGAAAAGGAAAAAAAAAAAAAAAAACAGCGTGGATGGACAGAATTAGTCTCTAACCCTTTCCCTCCCTGCCTGTCTTCCTCCCTCTTTGGTGTTAGCCCCCCGATCCTTAGGGCGGGGGGTTATGGGTAATTGCCGGAGCACTCCCACTGCCGGCTGTGATCTGATTTGCAGCAGAGGGCAGCCAATTACAACCATTGCATCACTTTGTGCAGGACACTTGCTGCCTGCGGGGGGAAGGAGGGACTGAGAGAAGAAAGGGAGGGTAACCAAATGAGAGGGGGGGCATGGGAACGAGAGAAAGAGGAGCTGATGAAGAGCTTAGAGAGAAAGACGGGGAGGGGCGGTGGAAGATGACACAGCGAAGGAGGAAATGAGTGAGAGAATCAGGGGAGATAGCATGAGTAAGGGAAGCAACGAGAGAGGAGTTATGAGTAAGCGGGAAAAAAAAGAGGAATGGGAGGGGGGAAAGGGAAATCGGCAAAATCACGCAGAGGAGACAAATGAGTAAAGAGAAAGGAGGGATGACTTTGGACAAGATGCTGAGATGGCATGGCGCCGATTTCCGATATTGCCCATTTATATAATGCTACAAGTGCATTCGCCCGTGCTGATGTCCATGGGTTGAATAAAGTACGAGTCATGCTGGTTTAGGGTGGAATATGACAGCAGATGACGTCCGCAATTCAGTACCGTTGACTGCATCAAAAATAAATGCAAAGCTGCAAATTCCTACTTCCTACCATTACGTCCATTTCCTCCCTGCACTCCCTTCATTAGTGGCCATGTTAAGCGCTGCAGAATCGCTAATAAGTTAATTGAGGGCTTGTTAAGGCTTTGTAGGTGACATTGAGAGGGAGATTGGCTCCAGCGTGTGTGGGAACAAGCTTTGCATAATATTTTAAAGCCTACTCATGCTCCACATATAGACGCCGTGACGTCTCCCCCCCCCCAAACGCCGGTATTCACATCCACCCAAGGCTCGCCGCGTTACACACAGAGCCACAGAAACACGCGCACAAACACACTCACAGTTCCCTGCTATGATCCAGGTTTGGAAGCCTTGTCAGTTTTAATTAAACACATTGTCCCCCTACTAGGCGAGAAGCTGAGTGTATGTGTGTGTGTGTGTGTGTGTAGTCAGTCACCTTCTGCCTCCTGGGCTGAGCAGAGAGTGTAAGAATGAAATCTACTCTTTCGAAGCTTTGACCCCCCTACCTGCCGCCCACACACCCACATACACACATATTCCCTGTAGTGTAAAAGCAGCAGTCTGTTGGCATCATAATGCGTGCATGTGAGCGTGTGTGTGTGTGTGTGTGTGTGTGTGTGTGTGGGCAGACAAGTTGACAGTGCATGCAGAGAACCAGAGACAGAGGCAGGCAGGCAGGCAGCAGCTGCATTGGGACTTCCCATTGGGGTCTTTTTCTCCTTTGGGCTCTCTGTGCGGACAGGAAAGACCCCCATCCACATACTTACAGTACACACACACATATACATAGATAAACGCACCTTTGTGCACACACACATACTGCTATCCCAGTGGAGACCCAACTACCCACCAGCTGACCACAGATGGATGTCTGAGTGTCAAAGGGAATACACTGTAAAGTGAAATATCGGACAGGAAGTCTAGTATGGTAATTCCGTCTCTCGAGTTTCTCTTTGTGCTTGTGTGTGTGTGTGCGCGTGTGTGCATGTGTGTGTGTATGTGTGTCTTTCTGGGTATCTGCTGGACAGGTTGATTAGCTAGCTGTCCAATGTCAGAATGCCCACAACAGATCAACCTTGAACAACCTTTCCCTCCACTTGATAAGGTCCACTTACCTCCAAAGCACTTATCACACTCACTGCAGTGAAGAAATTGAGCATGGAGATATTGCAGAATGGCTTGGGCTTTGAGAGAAGGAAAAAAAAAAAAAAAAAAAAAAAAAAGATTGCTGCTATCGCCATCCCATTGCTATCAGGCAGGCATCTCTGACACAGAAATCAGAAAAGTAATTTGAAGCGATAAGACCCAATTTGTATGAATTTGTTCAAGTTGGAATTGAAGCTCATTATGCTTGAGGTCTTGTTAAACCCTGAGTGAGCGAGGGGAACATAAATTTGAAATGCTTTTGAAATACAGATGGGTTACTCCATTTTGCAAAATGAAAATGTGGAACCCAGGCAAATCAAATCAGCACTAGTCTGGTGAAATCACTTTAGGAGTGTGTTATAATTCTCCTCTCCAGGAAATATCGCCTGCGTGTGATGCTTTGCTTTCTCCCGCAGCACCATAAATCTCTAATAGGCGTTATGTGTACAGGAAACGAGCTTCACGTATACAGGAGTCAAATAAGCAGGGGAGCTTTGTGATGAACAAAAGGTGCACGATTAGCAATTCCAAACGCATTTTGCGATGCCTGTTGCAGATGATACGTGCCGCCCATACCGTGATTTCAGACCCCGTGACACGAGTCTCTGCTTTCTCCTGCAAGGCCGGTCTCTACGGATCTGTCATGCCGGACAGCTAGTTATCGGGGATAAGATTGAAAGTGAGAAATAAGAGATTGGGCGAGCGAGAGTGAAAGAGACGGGAAGGGTTGAGAGCGAGCGATGCGGTCGACGGGAAAAGTGCGAGATGGTGGAGAGGGGAGTGAATGAACAGAGGTGGAGAGGATGACAGAGAAGATAGATGCGTGCGGGAGAGGCAGCGGAGTTAATAAGATGCACAGAGAGATGGAGGAACAAATTTTGAGTGGATGAATGAGAAACCAGGGGGGGTGCAGAGAGAGGGCAGCCAATGAGAGACACTGCCTTGGGAGGCAAACGATGTGGCAGAGACAGGGAGTGAAGGAATGGAAGGGGGGACGAGAGAGAGAGAGAGAGAGAGAGAGAGAGAGAGAGAGAGAGAGAGAGAAAGGACAGCTCTGCTCGGCTGCTTGCTATTTCAGGTGTCATCTTTTCCAGTTGCTGCTGATTAGCTCCTGAACATATCACCTGGGGAGAAAATTAAATATTGATCTATTTTTCACTCTTTGTTCTTACCCATCCTCTTTTTTTTTTTTTTTTTTTTTTTTTACTCTCCCCCCCTTTTTATATATAAACTCTGATGGAATTTCAAATGTGACTGGTCAGGGGTAAGCTGTGTTAGGCTGAGGACACACTACATGACTTTTAGGCTGATTGTAGTCCTGCTGGTTCGGTCATTCGGGCTGAGTTTCAACACCGGAGCAAGTCAGTGCTGGTTTTGGGGCAGCTGTGCAGATCTGGCAGCGTGTGACAGCTTCAATCTTTTGCCGTCCGATCCCAGCAGGACCATCGCCGGCATTTCAAACACTTGATTTTTTGCTACTGAAGTCTGGTGAAGCTGGGTGTGACAGAAAAAAATGAAATCAAAATTTTGCTTTGACTATGTGAGAGCTCCTATTCTCATGAGATTTGGGACTTTGTACGGTGTGACAACAGAAGTAGTGGATAATTATAAAACTCAACCTTCTGTCAAGTGTGTGATCCCCAAATCTGACTGACTGTGAAGTGGGTAAATCCAACGGGTGTGTGTCCCATGAAGCAACCTAGTCAACAGGTGTGTGTTTCTTAAATCGCACAGGTTGTCACGTTTATTTTCCCCAAGCCCGACCAGTAATCATGTGTGTTCCCAAACTCAAACAAGACATCAAGTATATATTCCCTAATTCCAGCTTTTTGGCTGGAATTTGTTCCAGAATTTGTTTCCTAAGTCTATCTGGTCACCAAATCCAACTGGTAACCAAGTATATGTTCCCTAAATCCAACCATTCATCAAGTGTATGTTCCCTAAATCCAACCATTCATCAAGTATATGTTCCCTAAATCCAACCATTCATCAAGTGTGTGTTCCCTAAATCCAACCATTCATCAAGTGTGTGTTCCCTAAATCCAACCATTCATCAAGTATATGTTCCCTAAATCCAACCATTCATCAAGTATATGTTCCCTAAATCCAACCATTCATCAAGTGTGTGTTCCCTAAATCCAACCGTTCATCAAGTATATGTTCCCTAAATCCAACCATTCATCAAGTATATGTTCCCTAAATCCAACCATTCATCAAGTGTATGTTCCCTAAATCCAACCATTCATCAAGTATATGTTCCCTAAATCCAACCATTCATCAAGTATATGTTCCCTAAATCCAACCATTCATCAAGTGTGTGTTCCCTAAATCAACCTTTTCAACATATGTGTGTGTTGCCCAAATCCAACTAGCCACCAAATGTGCATTCCTGAAATCCATCTGTTAACAAGTGTGTGTTCCCTGAATCAACCATGCCAATAAGTGTGTGTTCCCAAAATCAGCCGAGTCAACACGTGTGTGTTCCCCAAATCCAACTGGACACCAAGTGCGTATTTCCTAACTCCAGCTTTTTTGGCAAAAGTGTGTTTCCTAAATATCCAGCCACCAAGTGTGTGTTCCCCAAGTCCAACACACTGTCAAGAGTGTGCACCTCTGTGACCCAAAACACCTGTGAAAGCCAGTCTTTAAGTGTGTGATGTCCAATGATTTCATGGTCTGCTATACTGTGTATTGTCCTGTCCTCCAGCTTCGGCTTGCTGTGCTCACAGTGGGACCCCTGTTCTCCACTAAGGGGCTTAAATGGGGCCCAACTGTGCCGTGAATGAGGGAATTTATTTAACTGCCGTGGAGCACGAGGGACACAGGGGAGCCTTGACACTCATTTGATAGCGCTGTGTACAGTACACATAGATAACATGGGTCACTGGCTGCAAACAGTTTTGTGTGCTATCAGGTGTAGATCTCAATGGAAAACCAATGCGCCATGATAAGTCTCCTCCTGTGACTGTGGCTCGGCTGTTGATTACTTCCGAGAGCTGCTGGGCGATTGTCACCGCACCGGCAACCGCTATTGGTTGGTTGGGGTGAGCTGTTTAGCGGGGAACGCTGGGGAGACTGCACGAACCTCCGCGCGTTCCGCTCTCACTTTAACCTAACATCGTCAGGGTCGGGGGGAAAAGAAGTGGCTGGCGACTCCATGTGTCCCCGGGAAGCACGTGGGAGTCGGAGCCCTCTGCAAACCAACGGTAGGAAGCGGCGGCAGCAAAGACTGTAGCACACAATGGGGATTGGATATGAGGGGACAAAAGGGAAAAAAAGAAGGTGTGTCAGACATAAAGAGGAACAGACGGAATATTAGAGTAATAAAAAACCTCCACCCTCCCCTCTCGTCTTGGGTGATATCATAAAACATCCCTGCGCCTGCTGGAAAGAACAGCCAGGCATGTAAATCCTCTCCTCTTTTACCCTAACCCCTTGTCGCTCGTCCCCCCCCTCCCCGCCCCCCCGTCCTGTTCTTCTCTCCGGAGCCCCGGTGTTCAGTGCGACGGCCTCAGCTGTGAGGGCCTAGAGTGGTTGTGACAGGCCAGGATAGCAGCCGTTCCCTCCTGTCGGAGAGAATCAGCTCTTCCTCTTCTGGATGACTAGGGCCGCCCCCCCAGCCTCCCTACCTGGCTCCTAGGGGCCTCTAAGTAAGGGGGGAGGTTTGGTTCAGTGGCAAAATTTGCCTTCTTCATGAAGAAAGCTTTAAGCTGTTTGATATAAGAATGGCATAAACATGAAACCGGATCTTTTTACAACACTGAAAAAGAAGGAGGCACAATTTCTACGATGCAAAATGAGCGGCAGCAATATCTTCTTTGCAGCAGGAAGCAAAGGGGCTCATCGGAAATGTGGTTTTGATTTTAAGAAATAGCAGCTAACTGTACCATTGGCGGCAGGTAAAGGCTACACCTTGACCACGGTCTCATTTGTTAACCATTGTTACAGTGTATCATAATTAGTCTGAATATAATGTATTCATGTTTAAAATGCGCCCCTTAGTACCTCTAATGCGAGAAAGAATTTACTTATTTATTTATTTATTTATTTTTTGGATATATTTTTTCACTTTTACAGCAATTCTGACACCGAGGATGACAGGTTTGTCATTTTCTCAACAGCAACACCATCACTCACAGAGCCACGAATCTTTTTATTTGCCACTGTCAACTTGTATAATTGCAGTACAATTATGAAATTCACACTTTGCATTTTCAATAATATGATGATTGCTGAGATTTAAATAAAAACATACATACATACATAAATCCCTAATTAATCCCTAATTGCACTATAATGCACATTCTCCTTCTTCTCAGCACCTTAACTACCCCCCCACCTTAACTAGCTATTTATTATCTGTTTATAATGTAAATTTGCTTCATATTTTGCTATCCACTTTGCTGCTGTAATGCTGGAAATTTCCCCACTGTGGGACAAATAAAGGAAAATCTTATCTTATCTTATCTTTTATTATTATTATTATTATTATTATTATTATTATGAGTGTTTTAGCGGTCTTTATTTTCTTACTAACTTCATATCTTCTCTGATGTGCCAGGCTGCCACTCCTCCCTGCTTTGCTGCTACACACACTTCCCCGACCCGATGTGCAATCCATGTTAAGATTATACAAATGATCTACGTCAGTCTCTTCCAGGTGCACCACACTTTCTGTTCTGCCACAGTCTTATGCGCTCTCTGCCATGAAAATGAAAGGGAATCTTTAAATTCTTCAGTTTGCTCTGAATTTGCATGTGTTTTTCAAGGTGTCTGTAAACAGTCACCGGACACTTTGACACAACTGGGGATTCCTTTCCTGTCCTGTCCTTTCCAATATTACCACATGGGTAGCAGAATATCAATTTTAGCACCTTTTGTAAGCATATAAAAATATAAAAAAAAATGTAATAGGCAAAAATAAAGAGATTACTAACGTAAGGCAGCAGTAAGGTAATGTTTGTGATATACGATACTGCTGGTACTGTTTTGTAGTCACCGTCACTTTGCAATGCTAATATAAAGAGTTTTAAAACCTTATATATATAAAAGGTTTCATAAAAAAGGATAACACCACGGCAGGAGCATCACTGACATTATACTTCTGTTGGAACAATGATGGGAAAAAAGCTCAAGGTAGTTTTCAGAACGTGCAAATTTTCCGCCACCGTAACTCTTCATTTTCAAGATCTGCTAAAAATATTTGGGAAAATGATAATTAGGCTAGTAAACATACTCAAGTGCCGTTAATATTGGTAGCATTCTCAAGTTCAAGTGGAGGTGGTGAGCGATGCTTGATGACAGGTTTTTAAAAACAATTTGAGACAATCACTAAGGCCTCAGTGGAAGTGGCTCAGCAGAATAATGGTGTAAATGAGTGAAAGCGTGTGTTACCATTTGACAAGTCATCCTCAGTGTGTGAGCACATAGGCAGAATGGGGTTTTTGCGTATAACATTTGCGGGAGCGGGGGATTACAAGGTGTTATTTTGATTTAACTAAAAACTGTGGCTTGGCTGGTTTTACTGAAAAGAGGGTGTGTATATCCCGTGTGCCTTTCTGTCCTCTTTGCCTCTCTAAGCCATCAAACCTTATTGTCCTTGACTTGGTATCTGTAAAGCAGGGGCTTGTAAACCAATTTTTGCTTTTTTTCCCCCAATCGACCTCTCTTTACCACTTTAGTGAACAATCACTAGGAAAAAAAAAATGCTTGACCTTTGGTTTTATAGACCATTATGGGTATGGACAAAAAAAAAAAATGTCACAGTGCGATTCCTCTAACTACCTCAGGTATTGAAGAAGAAAATCTCCACAGCCTTCGGAAGCGCCAGGCGGAAAAGGCCTTTGTAATTTGCACATGCTGTGTTTGTGTGCGAGTGTGCAACGCGGTGTGTACACGTTCATCGGCGTGTGACCGTTTGAACTTTCACGCGCCATAAACGGCCATCAGGAGGACACTTGTAAACCTATAAGACGGAGGAAAAGACAGCTTTTGCATTAAAAAGATGACCCCAGAACAGATGGGATGCTGTGCTCTGCTGACGAAGCCCAAGGCCTAAGACCGGCGACTCCATCATGATGACCACTCCGCTGTGGCTTCCCCAAGAGAAACGGCGACTAAATTTTTATTGGCTCCGGTTCAAATATCCAATCACTCAGGGCCAGGGAATGCCTCTCTTTTTCCCAGCCTGACTTCATTGACTTTATTTGAAAAATCTGAGCAGGCCAAACAGGAAATGTGCTTTCATTTCCAGAGGCAGCCGAGAGCCAAGATTGAACGCCATTTTAATGAGCTTTCCCAATGAGGTGCCACCTGTTTTATCCAGATAATTGGATGATTGGCCACCCCTAAACGACCCCTGCTTGGCAAGCTCTCGCTCTTTCAGTCTTTCGCGCTTTCCTTTCCTTTCTTGCTTTCTTTCTCTCAGACACGTACACCAGCATGCTGCTCCCAAGAATAAAACGGGAAGTATGTACTGTAGAACACGCTGTTATCGCAAAGACTCAACAGATGCTTGGGGGAATTAAATGCAGGCAGGAGGCCTATACAATTTCTACATGCTGAAATTAAAGTGTTGCCTGGTATTGCAAACTTCCCCGGCACCACGCCTGAGAAGAGAGCTCAGAATTGGGCTTTTTTTTTTTTTGCAACATCAAACACAAATCTTTCCCAATGAAAGTACAAAGAAAATACAAAGAAAATTACCTTCTTTCTATGCCATGCATGTCTGCTTGCTCTGGATTCTATATAAATTACACTGTATAGAAATGGCATTACACCATTACTTAGGGTAATTATAGCTGTCCCAGCTTGGAGGAAACACTTACCTAACCATTTTATAATAAGGCTTTATTACATTTAGTCTAAATGACTCTACATTCTGACATGTCACAGTTGACTGATGAACACAGTTTAACATTAACCTTATAGTTTTCTGTGTCATTATTAGTCCATTTGCTGTACAGCGGAAACTGGACTCCCCACTGAGACCATTCACATGATTATATCCATTTCAGTGTGCTGCTGAACAGCACCGACTGTGATGGGCTCGATAATTTCATCAGCTCACACTGCCCTCTCTAACACAGCTGGGCTGGGATCAATTCACTTATAGCTCACTCCATTCAGAACGGAAATTTACAGACTAATGATGGAGCCTTCATAGCGTGAACATTCCTGCACAGACCTGATGTAAGACCCTCGCTGCGACAGATATCTCCATTTCTTTATTTAAAGAAAATTAATTTCCCGAATTGCTCGAATGGACCCCATTTGGTTTACGAGATGTCAAAATCCCTACTATGGATGATGAGACTGAAGATTTGCTGCAGCTTGATGTTGCCTCTGCAGAACAAGATGCAGCCCCCTATAGTAGAAAATGTATTAAAAAAAAGAATGGCGTCACCATGGGGAATTAATAGGATTGACTCCAGCTGATCAAACATGTCAGGGCATAGAATTTGTCATCTTTTTCTGATTTTCTAATGGAAAAAAGTGAGATTCCTATATGTTTCAGAAGTTGTCCCATTAATATCCACAGAAATAATCGTCATTAATCATTAAAAAAAAAAATCTTCAATCAACGGATGGCTATATGTTTGACAAAGCAATATCTTTGGTCGTACCACTTGAGCAGTTCTAACAGTCAAATATAAGCAGAGTCCAGAGCTCCTTCCTGACTGGGTACCTGACCTTTCCACAGTAGCTGCCCCTCCATTTGCCAGCCCACAGGCCCATACAGGCAGATAATAGGCATCCCCAGGAGTCGCCATTACATCCATGCATCCATACTCACATGCATGGACGCAGGCATTGACGCACACGAAGAAGTGCTGTACTTGTGCATCCAAATGTCAGGCATATTTGTTGGTTAAAGGGCATTTGACAGAGCAGCTAAAAGTGAAAATGGGAAGGAAGGAAGGAAGCCTGGTAGAAGCTGGACGGTAGACAGGTGGGTTGATGGATAGACGGACCGAACAGGAAGGATTCATCTACCAGTGGCTGTCAACAGGATCCGCAGCAAAAACGATGAATACTTTTTCAGTATAATTCATTAGAGACTAGACAGAGAATGCATGTGAGCGACTGTACTGTATAATCATAGGTTTCACTTTTACCATTATTATGATTATGGTATTTTAAAATGCAATGACCAACACTTAACATTAACCAGTTGTTTAAAGTGACAGCTAACCCTAAAGCAATATTTGACCCATAAAACATCTTGACCCTAAGAATGCAGTTCGCACACACACATAGTTTTACGATTTTGCAAGCCTAAAACTCTTACAAATAAATAAATAACATTCCCCTGAACACTATTTCTTGAATTTCACTGTAGGGTCATGGAAATTTAGCATGCCTTTTAATTTCCTAACATTAACGTAAGTTTTAGCTGCCTGACGTTTCACCTTAACCAAAGTTGTTGTACTCCCCTCAGCTGTTGGCTAACCTTTTCATGCGACAGACGTATGAAAACGAGTCCAATTTGTTTTGTACTCCTTTCAAGGTTGAGTGATGTCACATGATTCAAACCCTGCAACACACTCTGCATTTCAGTTGGCTCTCATTTCGCATGATTTTTGTAAGATTGTGGTGCTGTTATCTCCATACAGGCAAGCTGTGTGGAGAGTTTTATGATTCAGTTCCAAATCAGCAACAACAATCTTTCTACACGGGGGTCCTTGGTGAAAATGTTTCATGGGGGTCTGGGGTTTCATGTTTATCTGTTTAGTTTGTTTGATAGCCCCTGGCAGGGAGGAAAGGACTGACCAGTGGATGAACAGATGGATTGGATGAGGAAGAGAGGTGAAGATGTGGCGTGTGAAGAGTGCATGGATTGAGAGATACATGCAGTGGTGGGAAAAGAGATAGAGTTTGTGTTTGTGTGTGTTTGTGCACACGCAAGTGTGTTCGTGCAAGCTCATGTGTGCGCGTGTGTTTGTGTGTGCGTGCATGCGCGCGTGTGTGTGAAATGTTTGAACCTGAGTGGGGGGAGACAGATTTAGCTGGGTAATTGAGTGCTTAATCCCATCAAAGACTGCTCCATGCCGTCCGCTTCTCCCCTAATCTGCCCATAATTACACACTCCCAGCATCCAACACACACACACACACACACACACACACACACACACACACAGATATACACATACACTCCCCGGTTCAGCCTTGAAAAAGGTTAACCCAAAGGCAATTGGTGATTTTTTTTTTTGTCCCATGGCAACTGAAATTATGGTCTCTTTTTTTCCAGACAAAATCTCAGATCTTTTACAAAATAAACTCAACAACATTTTTTTTTTTTTTTTTATCACATCATCCCAGTCCCCGACTTACTATGGCTCTGTCACATCCACACTACAGAGAGAGCTCCCTTAGTGTCCGTATTTGGTTTCAGGTTGTCCGCAGAGATAAGACCATTTGTCTGTCAGCGTATGATATATATGCTACACAGTCTGCGAAATACACTCTTAACCTGTGGGTCAGTGCAATGAATCGCGGCGCTGACACATCTTTGATCAAGGAACTAAATGTCTCCAATGGAATAGTTATTCCACATAAATCCAAGCGAGTCCGGGTAAAAGGAGGAGGGTTTTTTTTTTTTTTTTTTTTTTTGGCTTGGCGTGGCTAAAGGGGCTAACGCTGATGCTAATAAATAATATGGTAAATACTGATGCTTTTACGCCTCAACACTTCCAGCTGTCAGCTCCAAGGGAAGGCAAATAAATACTGGCGAGCAAAGGAACCCGGAGAGGGAGAGGAGAGGAGGAGAAGTGATCAGGTAGGACTTGGGGAGGGTTGGCCTGCCTGGGAAAATGTGGTCGGCAAAAGTGAATGAGTAAAGCTGCTGAACCCTAACAAACCCTAAGCTGCCGTCGCTCTTGAGCAAGGCACTGACGGCAAAATTAAACTGTGGCTAAATATCAACACTCTACCTCTTGGCTTCCACGTTCTCCCGGGCTGCTAATCCAGAATACTTTATTTACATCTCAGCATTCACTTATATAGCGCAGCAAAACAGCTCCCAAAATAACATGTTTAATGCATAAACAAACACAAACAAAGTGGATTATGCAAATATAAAAAACAACAAGTCTTATTTTCCTATTTGAATTGGAAAGTAGAACCGGCAGGAAACTCTCACATCGTAACCTTGCGCCAGGAAGAAGCAACCTGATAGCACTTTCACAAATAATTGTAATTACGCCAAAAATGGGTACCAGGAGTTGTTGTTTTCTAATCCACTTTCTTCATGTTTGCTTATGTGCTAAAAGGGTTATTCTGGGAGCTGTTTTGCTATGAAACATGTATACATTATTCTGGATTAGCAGTTCAGGGGAGCACAGAACAGCTAATGAGGATATCTCACGACCAGGGAACTATACGACCCAACACTCTACCGAAATTCAATTTTGCTATAAAGACTGTGGTCGTACCGGGCAGCTGCAAAGTATAAATATACGTGAGTGAATGAATGTGAAATTGGATGGGAATGAAAAAGAGCATAAAATAAGATGAAACTTTATGAACGCCGTGGGAATACTGGCTCGCCGCAGCAGCAAAATAAAACAAAACGGCGTTTCAGCATTATGATAGCGTGCAAAACAACAGTCTACCACACTTAGCCAAAGAGAATTAATGGAAATATGAACATTGTGAAAACATAATCCCTGGGTAAATAAAGGTTAAGAAAAGATGTTAGTGTGGTTGATATAGGAGCGGTAATAATGTGGGTGGGGAAAAAAAAAAAAAAGAAAAAAGAATGGGCCAAAAACCAAACAAAGGAAGAGAGAGAGAGAGAAGGGCTGAAACAGACAGAGCTGACAGAACGCCTGCCAAATTTAAGCACCCATCCATCACATCAACCGCAAACACACACACACACACACACACACACACACAGAGCTACAAAAGCTCCATCAAATGGTGGAGGTGAGCCAGCGTGCACGGTGGCCAGGTTGACCTCGCGTCTTGCTCAGGTGTCCGTCAGCTCAGACGGAGAGCGAGTGCAGCGAGGAGGCAGCGGGGAGGAGGAGCAGGAAGAGGCGACAGACTGCCAGCTCGCTCGGTGGCAGAGCAGCGTGGCCTCTGGCACTGTCACCACCACTGCCACGGCTGTTGTTTTTGTTGTTGCTGTCAAATGACGACAGGACAGAGAGAAACAAGGGGAGAGGCAGGGAGAGAGAGGAGATTAGGGCGGACTGGTACTCAGTGACGCATTAAAGTAGTACAGCGTTGGAAAGCGTACCAAAATATCCTGCACGATAAAAAAAAAAACAAAAAACGTACTTTTCGGAAATGTGAAGTTGAAGTGATATACTTAGGGTGACCAGATACATGGAGGCATCTCGTCTCCTCTTGTTCCAGAAGGAGACCAACCTGTTCGTCTGTGTTGCTCGCTGCTGTCATGCAGTTTGATGCCTCCCTGCCCTCCGTGCAAAATGCCAAATTCTTTCCTGCAGACATTGCAAATGCTTTGTTTGGATCTCGTAAGGCAGCAGTGATCCACAAGCATGGGTCTGGTCACCCTAGACATACTGCTGTAAACATATACTTCTGTATAACTAAAAAAAATAACGGGTTGAAAACATAACATAAAACTCCTTCAGTCTTTCAGTTATGGAAAAACCAAGGAAACTAGGGGAACAAGACCAGAGTCTCAAGCGTAACTAAATCTTGAGGCATAACAGGACAGATTACATAATGTGTATTTTGTGCGATTATAACATTTTAACAGTATAATTGTGCATCTCTTGTTTTCTTACTGTACTTTGAAATTCAGACTGAAGACACTTTGCTCATGCCGTAACATTAAAACCGAACATACTACTTGGAAAAACATTCACTTCCTCTCCCTGGGTTTTAGTGGTAACTACTAAATGTATATGTTTCTCTGCACTTTTATTAATATATGTACATGTATCCAGTTGCATAGAATATGTATACATATAGACAACAGTGCATATGTATACATGTTTCTGTGTATGTCTTTTTCTTATGTCTCTAAGGGCAGGAGACATCACTCAGCTGTTTTCATGCCTGTCATGGACCCCCTGGAGGTCCCTAGAACCCACTTTGAGAACCACTGCTGAGCGCTATGGATCCCTGTGCTGTGTTTATTTAATGTCATATGCTGCGTGAGAGGTGCCGAGCATCCCTGCGTCATGCTCTTTCCCCCTCTCAGTCTTGAATCTCCCTCTAGCCAAGGAAAGCAAATGTCATTTTCAGTCTCCTTCAAATGAATTTATGTCATATATACACTTCATTTGGAATGCACCGAAGGAGTTGTTTCCCGAGCCACCGCACTATCAAAGGCAGGGGACACATGCAGAAACACAGTGGAAAAGAAAAAAAAAAAAAAAAAAAAAAGTAATGTGACACACGTGCGTGCACAGGAACACATGCACACACACACATACACTGATAAATAAACAAGAAAATCCCCATTAAGGTCTCCACTCACGCATGTCAAACCTACAAATACACAAGTTCACCCACACATATATGCGATGGGGATGTTTACATAGGTATAATTCCAATTAGCTGTATTCACACTTGGCTAGTTTGTGGTGTATGCCTGCAAAAAGTTTCATGTGCTTATCTAACCAGGCCTATGCTTCCCATATCAACTTTCACAGGTCACTTAGTTTGCAGAGGGAGCAAAGCTGACAATGTGCACCTCAACGCTCAAAAATCCAATATACAAGTCTGTCTTTTCTTTTCTTTATAATGCTGAGACTCCTCTGAGAGCGTTCAAAGGTTATAAAGGTGGGTGGGATACTGCTCTTGGCGCGCCGAAAATGACACTTTAACACATTGTCTATTCTGAAGACTCATAGCAGCAGTAGAATATATGAATATATTTATGTTCTGATATCAGTATTTTTAGTAAGGGGACATTTGATGACTTGATGAGGATTTTAGTGTCAACAGTTTTTTTCTTTTCCTGGCGTCCCACAGAGAGCAAGACAGACAGAGAGAGAGAGAGAGAGACAGAGGAAGTGAGAGAGAGAGAGAGTGATAGCTTGTCATCCATCCCCTTATTATTGGAGGGATGGCTCAATCTCAACTCTCGGTGCATGCGCACAACATATATGCAAGTGTGCGTGCACAAGCACATTTAGCGATGATTACCGGAAGAAGTGGAAATCATTTGGATTAATTAAATGCCATTGCTGAAACAGAATCACAATTAGGCTGCTGGATAGAGACTCATTCCCACATACTAAGGCACACAAATGAATACATACTCACATATTCTCATGCACACAAATACACACACAATCCATTTCATTCCACTGCCTAATGCACTGCAGATTGACAATACACACTGTAATATGAGCATTTAAAACATTTGTGCAACCTGATGTGACTATTCAGAACTGGGTTATGATTTTGAGCATAGAATGTAAAGTGGTCATCCTCAAGTTTTGCCTCCATCTTTGGTGCCAAGTGGTGTTTTGTGTGGTGTTTTAGCATGCTACTTCACAGAAAGCACTCACCAGTCAAAGTCTGCAGCACTGGGACACTGTTTTCCTTGTTTTTTTTTTTTTTTTTTTCCTATTGATGATGTTTGAGTTTCTGCAGGTGGTGCTTTCCTTTGTCTGTTAAGCCGTGGTGGCTATCACTGCTCATGCTACCCAGGTCTAAAAAAACTGGAAACATAAAAGGCATCATTGTCTGTGAGCCAGAGACATTTTTCCCCAAAAGAGCCACCAGACACCAGGCATTTATAACAAAAGTAATAGCTTTCATCGACTCGCTATCAGAAAGGCTGATGAAAACATTGAAGTTTATCCTTTTCAGAGAGCTGAGATATACGGAAGCTGCTTGTTACCATGTAGGCAACTAAATTAAACTATAGGCTGATCAAACGCCTCTTTATTCTTTATTTACTCATCTCCGTGCTGGCTGTGTTCCAGATGCATATGTTGACAACATTAACCCACAATAGTGTAACTGTAAATCGTGGATAACACAAAGACTTATCATCAGATCAAACTGGCAACCCACCTACTATATGGGATTTCAAAGTAATTGTGCACGTAGGCTGCTGGTTTGTCGCCATGCGAAAATTGAAAACAAATGTCCTCAAGTAGTAGCCTAAGCATCTACCTCTCTCTTGTTGCTCTACTTTCCACACAATATCCACTCAACCACTAATAATGCCATCCATATGTTTTGAATAATACCATACAAATATAGCTACAACTATCACCATTACTAACTTGCAAACGGCTGATATAATGATTAAAATACATACATATACAGATACATACTTCAACAACTTGTGGCAATACACGTGCAATCCTGCAACTTTTATCAGTTTAGTGTCAGGAACGACATTACATTTCAGCAGTAAAAAAAAAAAAAAAAAGTATATTAGTGATAATACTGATATATGATATTATATAAAAATAAAATGAAACAAATACGATAAAATACACATAAAGTAGACAGGCTTTGTACTTAATAAGGATCAAATGTTCTCACCAGATTCCATAGGAAATACCTATGGGTCAATTTTTGACCTACTTCTGGAAACTCAGGGTCGTAATACAAAATCTATTTTCTTAAAAAATACAAAAAGTAAATCAAAATTTGAAAGAGACAGCATCAAAAACAAAATTTTTGCGGAATCCTGAGAACATGAAAAGGTGAAATTTAATTGCAAAGTTATTGCAAAAAAAAAAAAAAAAAAAAAAAAAAAAACAACATGGGTCATTTTTTTTTACCCACTTATGCATCTAAGGGTTAATGTTAGCAAGCTGCACACGCAGAAATAAAGTCTGTTCAAATTTTTTTTTTTTTTTTGGGGGGGGGGGGGGGGGGGGGGGGGGGGGGGGGAGCTAGGTAGTAAGCAGGACAAAAAATGCTAAGCTCTGTGGAAGGTTCTTCATTATTTTTCAACTGCAGACCACCTCAGAGTGAATTAACTCTTACTTGGTTGACATCTAATGGTGCATTTAGTCATCAGGTGGGTCCCTTCAGCCAAACAATTTGGGTGCAGCATATTGGGACACTTACTTTCAGTGGCTGAACTTTAACGGTGAGCACTGTGTTTGCAATAGCTGACATCATTAATAGACGTCCATGGATTTTGTTGTTTGGCTGCACACAGAGACGTTGGACCTGTGGTCTGTGTAGTTAAGCCGGGGTTTAAATGAGCCATCTGTAAAGATTATGTGGCCGTTAAAGCTTGGAAATGGCATACAACCTGAATCACTGTTTGGACTCCAAGTGAGACAGCGGGGAATATTTTTAGTGAGCACAAATCTGGCTGAAATTAAAATTGCTGACGATTTTCCCTATAATAAATTACTACAAATAACACTTCTAAACCCGAGCCTAACCCAAGCAAACCTGCGCAATTAAATGAGATTTCCTGTCCTGTGTTGATGGAGCGTATACGTGTCCTATATGACTGTACATGCCAAGCTGTGGTTTTGTGTTTGCACACACGCATGTGTTTGTGTGCCTGTCCGCTCCTGTGCCGAGCGTCTTGCCAGGGCTGCCTCCATTACACTGTGACTGTTCATCAAAGCCCTGCTCCCAGGCAACCTTGTCGCTTGGCAACACGAGCGAGGTTCACCAAGGGGAGACTTCGACCAGGCGCAAAGTGAGGGAAACAGAGGAGAAAAAAATAAATAAATAAATAGAACGAGGGCAGGCACACTCCACCTCTAGCCTCCTACCTTTTGGAGACTTTTTTTTTTCTCTCTCTTCATCCCTGTGCAGTGTTATACAATACCTGCATTCTGTCTCTGTCTCAAAATCTGGCGAATCACCCACTAAACCTACAGTTTGGTAATGTACTCATTAGGATGACTCTAGTTGAAAAGCAGCTTTCCGTTACATACATGAAAACACATAAAAACACCAAGCGTGGCAGGTAAGCCGCCAGTGTCATTTTGTTTGTGGCCTGCTGCTCGGGGATTTAATAATAGCACTCTGTCAATTGTCCAAGCTGGCTGCACTGCCAATGGGTTGCAAAGGCCACGTGCACGCCGCACATGCACATGCAAACGCACTAACTCTCACATCACCCGCATCACCACCACCACATGCATGTGCACACGCCCCGACTGGAAGCTCAGTGATCGAATGCGAAATGTGTCTTCATTTCAGAGCTGTTATACCGTAGAGCTGCAATTACCCACTGATGCCTGCTTACTGCCAGGCAATCAACACTCCATTAGCCTCTCCACACTCAGCACTGACACACACACACACACACACACACGCACACACACACATATGCGCGCTTACACATACTGATATGCACGGACAACAACCCAAAATGAGCACAGAAACACACACGAACACAGGCAGACTCACAAATACGCACCCTCCCCTCCCAATAACTGCGATTCTGGAAGGGACGCAAATCATTACTGACTGCTGCGGCTGTTTTTTTTTTGTATTCCATGTTGCTCTTCCCTGTTTTTTCTGTCTCTTACAGCGTTTTTCTGAGTCCCTAATATCATACCCCTTCCTTGCTTCTGCTTCCTGAAGGAAAAATTGGATTTTTGCCTTCCGTTTTTGGCATATTTCAGCAGAAGAAAGTGATCATGTAATGCTTTGCTAGAGGTACAGTAGAGAGAGTAAATGTGTTATTCATGGCCGAAGGCGTTTCTATCATGTTAAGTGGAAAATATGCCAGAGAGGCTCCTGACATGCAGGTAGTGCTGGAATGAACACGCACACACACACACACACATGCAGATGAATGACTGCTCAACAACATAAACAGACACACTTGTACTCATGCAGCTACACACAAACAAACGCAGATGGACACACAGTCAAAAATAGTGAGATAAACCCGAGTAAATCGCCTTTTCGCGTTCAAACAGGAAGTCTCTGCAGATAGCAGCATTGTGCACACCATTTTAAACTTACACACCTTCCCGTCTGCAGTTGTTTTCCTCTCTCTTAACTTTCTAATCCAGTCAAGCTCAGGCAGCACAGGTCCACTCCGATATATGTCTTACCCCCACAGCACATATTACTTTCCACATCAATCGCACACTCTCAGGACGCTTGTATTGCTGCTGATTGCCACCCTTCAAACACTAGACGCAACAAGCAAGCCGTCCTTCACTTTAAATTGGCGCTGTTCGGGGGACAGAGGTATCATTATTCACACTGATGACTCACAGACAAAGCCATGTTTTTCTCTCTCTCATCAACTGAGGGGAAGACGATTGAGCTTCTCTCTGGTAAATCATACATAATGTAAAATGTATACTTGATTTGCTCATGAACAGTCAAGCTGAGAAATTGTAGTCACCCATAAGGCAATAAGGTGCAGCATTAAGTGTAGCATTTCACAGGCACAAAGAGCTGAGTAATTATTTACAGGACCAATTATTTTTCAAGTTTTGACGTCAGTAGGCAGGCGTGTGGTCCACTAGGTGAAGTGGACCACACGCCTGCCGCTTTTTTTTTTTTTTTTTTTTATTACTGAGCAACTAACCCTGATTGAACTTGGTGAGTTGCCGCAACACCGTCTACACAAAATAAAATGGAGCAAGAGAAACGATGATCCACCGATCTGAATGTTTCACATTATCTCAAAAGGGTTTTTTGTAGCACAAACACGGTTCATTTTCAAAGCCGTGTTAGTACCTTTTTTGAAAACTGTTTCATAAGCACTCTTTGCTGCACCAAATGCTGCCTTTTAACTGTCCCAAAATGGACTGGCTTTTTAGTTAATTAATCAGTTGCCATGGTATTTTTCTTCAATATGAGAGTACCAAAAAGGGCTCCTTTACTGCATAAATTAAAATAACCTCTTTCTGATACTAGATTAAATCATCCTTTGTTAACATGTATGACTCAGTTATGAACTCGACCCTACAGCATTAAGAGATTACTTAAGCTCCATTTGGAAGTATGCATGAAGTTGCAGCACATGACTTATCATATCTGCCGAGAGTAGGCTAGCATCAATCCTGTACTGATGCTTCCTTCATTCATTTTCACACTGCCCAATCAAGTCAATCATTGGGGAGATAGTGAACTCACTCCATTTGTTTAACAGAGAAAGAGGGAATCTGAAGGTATATCAAAGCCTGACCGCATCACCCTAACTTAAATTATCTCCTTACACTGACAGCAGCTCAGTGAAAAACCCAAGAGTAGCGCATGGCAAATTAAATTCATATGCATTAATGTAAATATATGAACTATGGCCTGCAGACTGTGTTGATTCAGAGATGATACACGGTAACTGCCGGGCTTGTTTCATGAGCAAAGGTCCATAGGTTAATGTAGGTTGATGCTGTATATGCTGAGACTGAATTCCATGCTCGACACAGGTCAAAGTGATGATAAACTAAAGAGCCAAGAGGTGAACTACAGATGTGTCTACATGCATGCTACCAACACACACACACACACACACACACACACACACACACACACACACAGACACAGACACCAGGGGCGCCGTAAATGGGGGAAAAGTTAGGACAATTCCAAGGGCCTTTGCCTGACAGGGGCCCACAAAATAGGTAAAAACTAATATAAAATTATTAAACCATCATCGAGTAAATAATTTTTTTTTTTTTTTTTTTTCATGGGGCCCAAAATTCCTGGCAGCACCCCTGACAGACACGCAGAGACATTCAGGAATCACATCATGGTGGAGGATTGATCAAAAAAGCATGTCAAAAAATTTGTCAACTTCAACAAGCTTGAGAGTCGGGATCAGCTTTAAGCCAGTGACTCTCGGAGATGAAACTGTTTAGAGGATTTAAAGTAAAATTGAGCTTCAGTGGAGTGTTAGGTTGTATTGTTACCTAGACATAATAATAATACTGATACTACTACTACTAATAATAATAATAATAAAACCTTTTTTTTGTATAGTGCTTTTCATGGTACTCAAAGACATTTTACAATTAAGAGAGTAAAATGACATGGAATAAAACAATAGTTGAAAAGTAAAGTAGATGCAAAACAAGCAGAGAAAATTAATATGACTCCACATGGTGATGGAATATCTTCATTAGTTGCTCTGTGCTCCCCTGGGCTGATAATCCACAGTACTGGATTTCTATCTTTGCATTCATGTGCCACTCTATAGAAGTGAAGAAAGAGACACAAATTCTGGATTAGACCAGGGGAGCATGGAGCAACTAATGAGGACATTTCACCACCATGTGGACTCATAACATCAAGATAATTCACTCCAACTGTCCACCAAAGTTCAAAATGGTATTTGTAGATTTCTTTATGCTGGCCACTGATTTTTTGTTTGTACACAGAAATAGCTCGGCTAGTACCTCAAATAGTTGGTCTACAGGCGTACCACGCTTGCACATGAAAGTGGAATGAGCTTTGTGAACAAGCTTTAGGCGATACCCTCATGAAAGTTACCACGGCTCAGTCTTTTGGGTGCAGCACACACAGAAGCCTCAAATGGAACTTCCTACATCTCAACAAGTGAAGCGAATTCCAATGATTTTCACGTCCACAGTCACAGCTGAAATCAGCATTTGGGAGTCAAGAACCATGGGGAATGTATCTTTATTGTGAGGCATTTGAAAAAAAAAAATGATGTTGAGCAGGTTACTGTTCTGAACCAAATGGTAAATATTCTCTCATCTCCTTTTTGAGGATTGTGAATTCTCCCCCATCTGTTCACACCTCTGCCCACTTTCCTGTGACTGTTACTGCATTAAATGTGAAACTAATGTCGATACATTTCTCACACTCTCCTCCTTATAGAGCATTTATCTGGATTCAAAATTGAATAAAAGTCTGTAGTATTTAACCGAATGGAATGCACCAGCCGTTGTCGTTGCATGGCATTTCTGCAGAGTGACAAAAAGATAAGAAAGCAAGAAAAGGGACAATGTGCACCATCAACAATTGTGAATGGAACACATGGGAATGCAAATAGAAGATGTGCCTGGTCCACCCTGCCAGCAAGACGTTCAGTCAGGCTTTCTCAAAAACAAATATTTTTTTCCCCTCATAAGTTTTTAATGCGCTGATGTCTAGCACATTAAGCCAGCCAGCAGGAATCTCAGGGCTTAATTTCAAGCAGCCACGTTCCAATTGCCTTATTCTGTTCCTTGTCACTATATAACTTGTATATTCTTGTCATCCTCATTCACAGCCGCTCAGTCTTTTATTGAGCTGATAGCTACACCCTTTTCCATTTTTTTCCCCATCCACAGTCATTTCTTTGATAAATTTCCCATCAAGGTGGCTATTGTCAGACACCCAAATCCTCATCTTGATACCATTGACACACCTTTAGCCAATCAGAGACGGCAAGAGAAAATGAACTCATCGACTCATCTATTTTCTTGCATTCCCACTCTCAACTGTTCTTATCTCAGGGCCACTTTTTTGGGCTTTGTGTATGGGCAACACTTCCTCTTGCTATTGGCAGTCAGGATCTACACAATCAAGAAAAGACTTGTGATTAGGACACAAAGCTGATGTCATACTATAGAAACTGTGACCTGCTGTAACACGTTCCAAGAAATATCCCTGTGTAACTTTTTGGTGCCATTATTGTTGTATTTTTGGTGCCTATTTCTTTGCTTTGGTGTTTTATCACTGTCCAAATAAACTAAAAACTAAACCCCATTCATACAGTTTTAGCTAACACCTGTTTAAAGGACATGAATAGACATGCAAGGCCAAAATGTGTAATTAAACATACTGAATGCAAGAATAATCAGTGCAGTCTAATATAGACGATGGCAGGTCAACAAGGGGGATGAATTGCAGATAATCTTTGTGTCTCTTTCAACAAACCCTTATCAGACTACAAAAGTCTGACACAGCTGATCTTTTTGCAGTAATTGGCCATTAACAGCCAATCACTGATTTTTTTCATTCATTCTCTTTGACACAGGCCTCACCCTCTGATAGGGATCTATGGGTGCATCCACTCATTTAGTTGTCTCAGCGTAACAAATTTATTAGAGATATCTGTATTTGGATTTAAAGTGAGATTTTTTCCCTTGAGTCTGTCAATTTCCCAATATCACCATATTAACATCTTTCGGAATAAAAAAAAATGCTCACTAATCTACTTTCCCAAAGCCAAAAACCCACTTCTAGCACCACCAAACATCACCACATTAGCCTAGTGTTATTCTAATGTCTTAAGTAGTGCTCAGTTACCTACAGTGGATGCTCTTCAGCAAAGTTCTGGATGATCTTGAAGTAATATGTTAGTAGGCAATTTTACATTGATGAGATGGTCCACATATTGTTATTGCAGATGTGTGCAGAGAGCTCTACTTAGTGACTGTATGCAATGGGCCAACTAAACCAGTTCCAGCGCTTTCCATAAATATTTTCAACACCCCCGACTATCTCACATTTTCATTGTAGGGTGGCCAATATCCCACAACAATATTGCAGACCCCCTATCACGCCTGTTAGGAAAGAAAACAACAGGAGAGATTCACAACCAAAGAGCAGAGTAATACATGAGGTTTCTCACTGTGTATGCCACTGAAAAGCGCTAGCCACAAGAGAAACAGAGGAGGCCTCAGCAGCAGAGTATGAACTGAAAGAGCTAAGAAGGAGAAGTGCAGTACAAAGAGGTTGCTATGACAAGTGTACAGCATATGCACCCATGGTGCACAAACTGTGTGTAATTGGCCAGTTGGTGTTGAGAGGAACACGTATTGTTTTGCCACATGCATGGAGAGCCAGGGCCTTAGCACTGGCCCATGAAGGTCATCTGGGCATTGTGGGCACAAAGCAGCACCTCAGGAGTGAGGTGGGGTGGCCAGGAATGGACAGGGCTGCAGAGAAACATGTGACGTCCTGTCATGGCTGCCAAATAGTAGCTCTGCCTGATGTGCCTGAACCACTATGACCTACAGCATTACCAGATGGGCGGTGGCAAGACATTGCTACTGATCTGCTGGGCCCACTGCCAACAGGACACTCCATATTGGAAGTCATATACTATTACAGCTGGTGTTATGATCTACTAAAGCAGGCAAAGTGACTGACAGTCTGGAAAACTTCGTCATCCACCACAGGCCATCAGGCCTGACTGTGGCCCCCAGTTCATATCCACCCAGTTTCAGTCTTTCTGCCAAGACAAGGGACTAATACATGTAAAAACCTTTCCAAAATGGGCAAAAGCTAATGGTGAAGTGGAGAGACACAATGCTTCACTGCTAAAGATTATACGCATTGCGTGTCTGAGGGAGTAGACTGGAAGAGAGAGCTCTGTAATCATGTAGCAATCTACCAATCCATTGACTACCCGACCACCAGAAAGAGCTCCGCCAAGTTACTCTTCACGAGGAAGATGAGAGGAAAGCCTTGAAATGTAACTCTAACCCTCCTAACCACCCGGCTCATTTAATTTACAGAGAAACATTACTGATAAGCATGGGAGGAGCTACGGTGGAATGTACCATAGCTCATAATCCACAAAGACAATGCTGGTCACTTACAGTCTCAGTGTGTAGTGATGCAAATGGATGCACAGGATAGTTCCACAGTCAAACCATGCTCCGTAAGGAAGCAATCAGGCCTGATTTTGTCCTCTCCACGGTGTGTGTAGCGTCTCTTGTCCTGCGTGCCACCAGCAGGAACAATCCTGCTGCTTAAGCTAAATCTGATATACTATCCTTTGAAAATTATGAAAATGACAAATTACAGACTCAGTTGCGAGTCACACAGCACTAAACTCTTTTCTGTTAAGTCTTCACGTACTGTTTCACTGCAGCTAACTTATCCAAACAACCAAGCGAGTTGTGGTTCCCTCCGTTTTATGTCCAAACAGTGTCCAAGTTCTGTCTCCCCATAACCCCGTGTGATAATTATAACTCTTCTGAACACTCAAACTTTTCCTTCTTGTTTTTTTTTCTTCCCCTCCAGCTTTTCGAGCCTTTGTCTCTCTCACTCGCCTTTCACTCCCTCCTCACAGGCCCACCCCTCCACACCTGTGACTGAACCAAAATAATTGTGCCAGCCTGATAATAGGCCCAAAACTGGGCATTTGCTCTACATGAACCTCCTTACTGGTCATCTTGTCTGCTCATGTTATTATCATGAGAACATCATGAACTGAACTACATGGCAAAATAATTTTAATTCTTGGGACTGGTGCATTTCAAATGACCAGTATAAACAGGTTTTGAAACCCAATAGGGAGCTACTACTTAGTTTCTCTTATTGTAAAAAACATATACTTCAAGTTGAAACCATGCAATGTGTTTATATTACTTGTATAAAAGAAATTATATTTCCAGGCATGCTACATAACTATGCAGCAAATAGACCTGGAAACAAGACACATGGATTCTGAAAGAAAAGGAAAGTCAAAGATATATTCAGATACCCAGAACAGGGCAAAACCCTCAGATGTGGAGGCGGGAGCTAGTGTTCTACTGAAACAGGACAAGACTGACACGTTTTCTGCCACTTTCCACAAGACGCCACACAAGGTAATCAGCAAAGGTGGTAGCCATGTGGCTGTCAGATCCCCAACAGGAGCCACAAACTCATACTCACAGGCACCACCTTTGTGAAGAAATTTACTGAGAATCTTGGCTCACATGCAGCTTCCACGGCACAATTCATATGTGCTGAGGTTGATGAACAAACACACACACACACACACACACACACACACCGGCTCAGCTCAGAGACTCACTTGGAAAGGCCTGCACTTAGGCTTCTCACTCCAAAGCTGGAACGGCTCCACAGGCAGATTAAACTGCCACTGAGACTGAAAGACTTTGTTGTAAAGTAAATCAATACATGACGCCACAGAGACAAAAATGTTATGGTTATGCTTTAAAGTTGTCAGTTATACAAGGAAGTTTTGCAAAATGCTGTTGAGCTATGGCAGATAAAAAGACTCGATGCATCTTTGTTTACGACCACAATGCAAAGACACTGTAAAGGCCGTTAAACACTGTAAGAAAATAAAATGAGTTATAGAGTCTGGTGTTTACTTCCAAATAAGGGAGGGATGCCACATACTGATGAGGTAGTCAGTCAGGCGTCATGGTGAAAAAGGGCAGATACACTCAGACCCATGTGGGAACAGATTTTATGTAGGTCTGTGGTGGGAGTAAAGCTTGTGGAACAAATGCCACACTAATTGATTTAATTTGTTATTCATCCAGTCAGTATCAAACAGTGGATGTTTCAAATCTGCATGAGGCAGACAAGTGAGTCAGCAGATACATACAGGACTGCTACAATTGATTGCACTTGTGGCAGTGTGGTGAAGAGATGGCCAGTTCATGCCAAAAAAAAAATGCCACCATGTGTATTTCAACTGAGGAAATACTTCAAGACACCTTAAAACATTTACTTGCATACACAGGTTTGTTTAACAAAATGCAATTGTGATTCCACAACAAAAGATAATTTTATTTTAACGAAGGTAGAGGGAGCTGGAGGGCTAAAGTTGTTAGTTAATAATGAATTAAGCCGATGGAACAAGTGACAGAGAGCACTAAAATATGCAATTTATTGTACAAAAACAGTTTTATTTTTAAGCGACTTAATTTTTCTAATTTAAAATAGACACTCTAAGCTACAATGTACTGAAAAAAGGCCACATGAGTGGGGAAAATGTTGCCTAAGGGAGAAATGCTACAAAAGGTGTGTGCCCAGAAGAAAGACAAAAGGCAGAACAGCAGTGGGACCCGCTTCAGAAATTAGCACCCACAGCAGTACCTAATGGTACACGAGCCAGCATCCACTCAACCTACCATCTAAATTGTGCTCCAAACCAGGACCAGCTCAAACTGGGAGGGAAACCAGAAGGACCACCAGCACAGGGCAAACATGGCAGAGAAGCTATCAAGTGTTTAACCTTTTTATAGTGCAGGAGCAGTGTTCCCTGTCACACACTCATCAATAAATCTATCACTTATTACCTTGATTAATTGCATATATTATCTGTAAAATGTCAAAAAAAATAATGGTCAATGCCCATCTCATGTTCAGTGCCTGAAGTGATGTCTGATAACCCCGCTAGGTATTGATTTTATGATGATTTCCATGATAGCTGGCTGATTTTAGGCTGATTTTCACATGAATCCTCACCATGGTCAAGTAATCCCTGGAGTCTGTCAATTAATGTTTTGCTTTTTTTAACTGTCTGTGCGGCAAATTTCACATTGTGTAGAATTCACTTTGCCGTATACACTAGTTTCCAAGACTATCCTTACTCAAAACTTATGTACAGACATTTTTGTTTTAATTATGTAGTATGGCAATAGCTTATCTACTCCTCCCTGCCTCTCAAAGCATGCAACAGGGAAAATAAGGTGAAAGAAAAAAATGAAAATATTTTGAACAAATAACCATTTTTAGGGGCCATTTTTCATTTTGTTTAGTTCATTTGTATTAAATATTGTTAAGTTTTGCATTATTTTTTTTGTTTCTTTTTTATCTATAGACTATATTTGAAAATTTTCAGTCTCACCTTTATAATAACTTGCTTTATATGATTCTTTTTTTATTTTTGTAATCCCATTTTTTCTTGTCTCAAATACAAAGTTTTAAGCAGGTTTTGGATGCATTATGTGATCATGACTATCAGGAGACCCTGTCTGTGGAAGAACAACTTGATGCACAACAAAGGGAGACTGCACATCTGGAGGATGAAAATTAAAACCTAAGAAGTGAGCAGTTTCATCTCCAATGCTTCCAGTGTGAGCTCATGTTTTACATTGGATTTAAAGACTCTGACAGCCTCAAAGCAGGCTTCTTAGCTCTAAAGCCTACAGCAGAGTCTGTGGTTAGATGGAATCAAATGCACAGGCTACATGGAACAGAAGAACACATTGTGAAAGCTCGGCCCCATGCACAGCACCTACGGCTGCTGTTTCCTTGCAGTGTGTGGCGCGTGTTTTTTGCTGTGTGTCAATGTGTCACATGCAACAGTCAGTAGGACTTATACCTGTTCTTTGTGCTTGGCAAACTACTAAAATGGCTAGTCACTGATTGGCATTACTCTTTCTGGGTCGATTAGCCAATCAGCAACCTGTGCACAGGCTCCATCTAGGTTAAGGAAATGACCAACGAATAAGTCATTCTGACCCTCCCGGAACCAGTTGATGACATCATTGCAGAAGGGTTTCTTATGAAATAATTTCTTATCGAAATTACATACACACAACACCTTGATCGCTTGAGGATCCATGTAGAGGGCAGTGAGGCGCATCACAGAATACCTTATATTCAACAGCATCATGTCCCTCTTTCTGTGGGACCTCTCTTGTAATCCTGTGGTAGCATCTATTTGAAGGGGGTTATCCAAAATTCATACTGTATTTTTCCCAACAATCCACATTGTTGATTACAATGAGTAGAAAAAACATATATATGTATTTTTTTTCCTGACTTTCAGCATTTTATGAGCTTATTTTCTTACTTTGAGAAACTATTATTACTACTATTACTTCCAGTTCAGCTCTTGTGTACTTTCATTGAAATGAAGACATTTAAACGTAGTGAAATGTTTTAATAGTTACATGAATTTACGGCAACTTGTATGCTGGATAATCTTGAGCCAATAAAACAATACACTGGCATTAATTAAATGTCATAACCCATTCTTGATGTAAGTTAAATTAAAGTGTTCTTAACATACAGAAAATGTCAACATGAATATTATCTCCTCCGTCTCCTCATCTGCATAGGAAAGGTAGAAAATTCTTAACGAAGAATATGTCCAGCCTAGTTTTCATAGACTCACATTTTTTGGCATCAAAGTGGATCCGCACCAGGTGGCCGTTGTTGGTGAAAAAACAAAACAAAAAAAAAAAAACGCACCACATCATCCCTGTGATAGCAATCTCTCCCATTACCTGGTTTCAGTCGACATGGTTGGGTTTAAGGGCAAAAGCACCATCTGGTCCTGCAGAAAGGTAATGGCCCTCCACCAAACTGTCCACATCTGGACACTTTATTTTCAGAAGCCCAAGAAGAAGTCAAGCACTGTTGAACCACCATGCGATCAGGTGAGGCATCTACATGGGGTGCATGAGGATTTACGATAAAGCAACAAGGTTACCTGTTCATATTGTGCCACAGCAGTGGGCTCCATCTCTAGCCCCCTTTTCATTGCCCCTGTCTGCACAACCCTCTTCGGTCTTTGGATACTGGCAGCTAATCCGTTGAATCCCTGAACTGATCCTTTTTAAAACAGATGAAGTCAGATGCTGGGAGCGGACATGCCAAGTCTTGTTTGTGCTCAGTTTCCTTGTTTCTATCTCCGGTGACTCTGCATCTGAGAGGGTGACAGTCATGCCACAGTAGTAGCTGCTCTCATTTTCATATAGAGCAGTGGCATAATTATATTATTATATGTCTGTGGTGGCAGAGGAAACAGTCGGTGCTGGAATGGTGGTGAACAGGGTGAGAGCGTGATCTTCCGGGGCGGATCTCCATACTCTGTTGCACTCTTGTCCACTGGATGTCTGGTTGATGCTAGTTGTAGGTGATACATTTGACAGGTTCTTCTGAGGATCATAGGCAACTGATCACTTGATAGGGGGACTGCTATTAATCGTTTTTGTTGTGAGGTCTAATGTACATGGAGGAACATGCCATGACTGGGGCACTGAGGTTTTATCAACTGCAGGAGGGATAGAAATGCTGTCTAGCTTAAGAAAATGTGCAGCAGTGTATAGCAGTCCAACTTGATGATTGCAGTGACCCTGGCTGGCACTGCAGCTGCACTTTGACTGCCCAATGAAGGGGCTTTGAGACGGAAACTCCACTTACAGTGACAGAAAAGAAATAAGGGAAATAAGTGATAAAATGTTAATTTTAATAAGATCGATCCTAAAGCTTTAGAATGGTGTTTGCTGAACTAAGGGTTCAAGAACGTAAATGAAGGGACAGTCCAACCTTCCTTCCCTTATACTACTGTGACTTGAGGGAGTACAAAAAAGAATATGATACATTCATTCATTCATTTTCCAAGCTGCTTATCCTAATAAGGGTCGTGGGGTGCTGGAGCCTATCCCAGCGCTCAGTGGGTGGAAGGCAGGTAGACGCCCTGGGCAGGTCGCCAGTCCATCACAGGCACAGACACACAGACAGACACATTCACACACAGCACATTCACACCTAGTTGATAGTTTACCACAAACGTCAAATCAAAATCAAATGAAGCCAGCACATCGCCTACAGTTGGCAAAATCGTTAACTCTCCTTCAATATCAGTAATATACCCCTCTATAACACTGTTGTATCCTTCCAACAAAACTCTTTGGTATTCCACATCCCTCCTTAGCCCGTTTTTCAACATCATTCATCATTCAAGTGTGGTAACAGCTCAAGGTTTGTGGTCCAAGTGGGCCAAGCCAGTGTTGTTTGACCTACCTCCAGGTTTCCGCTTGGGGCAACTCCCACCTCAACCTCACTTACGATTTCAAAATATCGCCTGTGTGAAGTAAGCCTGTAAACGAAATTGCTCACTTCATGTGACCATAACTGTGCACCAAATTCCTTCAAACATTTACCCCAAATCTCACTCATAGCTTCCCCTCAACTCACTCTGTCCCTTCAATTCCTCAGCACGACACCTGCAATGTAAATAATTACCAATAGTGCTGGAAATGTGAAAAAAAAGAGAAAAATCTCCTCCTACACAAACATCTCATAAACTACCACCCTGTCAAAAGTGAGCTGCATTCCCGATTGCAGTTTTCGATCTGTATGTCAGTATATTGCTGAAAGTAGTAATTAGGTTGTCAAGGAGAGAGCATGTGAGAAGGAACATAATAAGCCACACACACACACTCACACACACTCACACACACACACACACACACACACACACACACACACACACACAAATACAGGCACACTCAGCCAGGCTGGAGGAGACGGTTGGGGGACAGAGAACAATTATGACTAAGCTAATGGTAGTGACAATGGTGTACTGTAGGGTTGTTGGTGACACAGACATCTATCATCGTGCTGCATGTCATTATTTAGACATCCACGCTTCCTCACCAAAAATATATGGCTTTACAAAGCTTTATTTCCACATGTAACTAAGTCACATACTGCGTCGTGTCAGATATGGGAAAAATACAGATCACCTGCGAGTAGACTACAGACGTAGCCACCGAGGCTGCAGGCAGAAGTTGTCACTTTGCATCAATTTATAAGCCATCACTTGTCATCTATGCCACTTGGTGTTGGTCCAAAATGCCTAATGGGAAGATATATGGGCTTTTGTCAAAAATCCCCCAAATTAAGTGGATATTCACAGGTGTAATGTATATTGTTCCAGCGGTTAAGTTTGTTAGCTCTCTTACAGTTGGCTGCAGTCACATTTCCCAAATTATGACAAGTTCACTCGCATCAGTTGATATAAAAAAGTAGGGATGGAAATTTACAAAAGGTGCTGTTTGTTAAATGTATACTATGCAGGACTGTACTTTTAAAAAGTAAAATTCAATGGCTGCAATATCCCTATCCCAACTTCCCTCGACTGGCACTCTTAAAAATACACATTTCCTGACATGTTTCTAGATATGTCTAGATATCCATATGTTGTTTTACACTTAAAAACACTCCAGAACTATGTGCTTTTGATGGATTTACCGGGCTTCAGTGTTAACACTGACACTTGTTATTTGAATGGCAAAGCCTCCTACCACCAAGCCTCCCACAGCAGGTAGCAATGGAAGAGAATGCCTTGGCCGACAGGTTTGACAGGGTTTGGAGGTTGATTCTTTTGTTATTTGGTGCAAACTCCTTGGAAGGAAGAGTCAAGAGGTTGGGGCAAGGCTAGATGGGGAAGGGCTGACAGCAGTACCCATGGGAAAGAACAGGGGAAGGACTGAGTAAGAGAGGGAGACAGAATAAGAAAGGCACATCAAAAAGAAAATACTGCACATCCAGAGACAAGAGGAGACCATCACAACCAAACAAATGCACAGAGAAATCTGCAGCTCATTTGGCAGGCTCTGACAAGTGGAAATGAGCTGGGGGGTTTGGGAGGTTGGGTGCTCCGTCTTCCCCTCCGTCAATCTCTTTCACCCATGGCTCCTGGTGGGCTCGAGCCGTCAGCTGCTGAAGCTATGCAAAGTGGCTAACGAGCAGCCAGCACTTCTACTCTCAGTCCAGCATCACCCCTTAAAAGCATCAGCATGTCCTGCCTTGGAGTTGGAGCACCAGGAGTATGGAGGATGTCTTTACATGCATGTAAAGCAGAGCAGCACGCAGCCACACACACACACACAGGTGAGTGTTGTTTCAGCAACACACATAATGATTTGATTCGTTTTCAGGTGGACAGCTGATGTCTGGGGGATTTTTTTCCATTAATCTCATAGACATACCATGAGCTTAGGTTTGAAGGGATGTATGTCATCCCCTCTCTCTCCTCAATGCCTTCTCTGTCCTTCACGATCAAATAAAGCAGAAATCCCCAAAAATAATCTTTTCATAAAAAAAAAAAAAAAAAAAAAAAAAGGATTTTTATTTTCTATTGTGATGTTTTGAGCACAAGGCTTTTCCTCAGACTTGGTGTGCAGATCTACCTGTACAATTTGGCAAGGATTTTTTCTTTTTGATCCAAAGCCCATCCTATTGAACAATGGGATGTGTGTGTCTTTTTTTTATATATATATATATATATATATATATATAATTTCTTATACATACAGACACATTAACAAAAATACATGAACATTTAGTGCTTCTTAGTCCCTTTCCTTTTCATTTCCAAGTCCCTCTTTTCACCTGCTCTCTTACTCTTCTTTTCTCCCTCTTCCTCCCGCGTCCGCCTCACCAGTGACGTCACCGTTGCCTTACAACAACACAACAGCAGATCTGTTACCGTCTGTTTATCGCAGGTTTTTAAAACATAGTACGTTTTTCCCTATCTCACTCTATTGTTCCAGGGTTATTCTCGTTCTGCAATTGCTTTCAAGCCTTTTTTTTTTTTTTTAAACAGACAAAGCAGCTGGTTGCTAACAGGTAGCTAAGGACACACTAAACCCCCACTATTAGTGTGACTCTGATATATCAGTGGTGAAAACATGACAATGTCAGGGTACGATTGGGCCAAAGCTTAAGCTTGCTTTTTGCTAAATAACTGCTTTGACTTGAAAACACTTACAGAAATCACAGTAAACAAAATTTCAAAGCCTATTCAAGTGCTGCTATTCATTGTGCTTTTTTGTGCTTGTGTGACTTTCCAACATTATTCATATTTGTTAATCAACATGATGATTTAAAACTAATACCATAACTGATGCCTGATAAGACTCCATGGCAAAACCTCCTGTCCATATGATGCATATGAATGCATCATATTCTGCTCCGTTGTACCTACGCACCCGGCAAGTGTTGCTAAGTGCATACATTTAGAATTTATTCTATCACTTATGAGGCCAATAAGGTACAGCTATTGAGGAGGTAGTGACCCTAGCACATGTGGAAATGCATGCATGTAAACCAGCAGCTGAGCAAACACACACCAGCGTGCATGCTCGCCATGCTTCAGTTTTGTGGGTTTCTTCTTCCACCTGCACCACAAAAATGACTTGATACAACATCATCAAACTAAACAATTTACTATTGAACAGGCATGCATTGGCAAGTTTACCTCCCAGTTTTGGGAAAAGTCTAAACTTCCCAACATGGTCAACCGTATGGAAATAGCGAGCAAAAACATATATCAAATTCCCAGAGCATGCAACTGTTTTAATAGTCTCTCTGCTTGAGTTATAGAATCATATGAGAATATCTGCCTCTGTTTAAGTATTTCATATCTAAAAGTAATGATAATGCTAATGATTGCAATAACAATAATACTGTTGAGTAGCACTTTTCAAATAAAAATACAAAGCACTTTACAGACAATCAAAAAGACAGCAAAGACTTCATGAAATATTGAGATAAAATACAATAGAAAAATTGAAACCAAACATTAAAACCAATAAAACGAGAACGGATAAAATGGAAGAGAAACTACAACAAAAGAATCACAAGCCTTAAAATCAGTAAATGAAAAGCAAAAACATGCACAGACACACACACACACACACACACACACACACTCGAGGTCATTCCTGATTCGTTCAAGGTAGCGATTTTTTTTTTTTTTTTTGTCATAAAAGCTGATAAATGAAGTTTAAATTTTGACTTCTTTTACTTTTGTGTTGTCACTGGACTGCAAGATGTTCATCTGTTTGATGTTCCACTTCGCTTTGTGCTACGAGCTCAGCGCTGTGGAGAAGCGTAGGTAGCCTGTTGGGCGGAGAGTGTATCTAATTGTGTAGGTAAATGATAGCTCTTATTGCAGACAGTACGCCTGGTGCTAATGTAATGCAATGAAGACGGGCAGTTTGGCAGCTGTCACTGCTGTTCTTATACAACTTATTACATAAATCGAAGGGCAAAACCTCATGAAAGTCGACTTTGTAAAACTGAAAGCCACTTTAAACTGATGATTATTTACTGTTCAAGAGATGAAAAACTTTTGTAAATACATGAATTTTACTTTATATCTCTATTCACACATCATATCTGTTTTCTACACTAATGCTGCATTCCATTTACCTTGGAAGTCAGAAGACGGAGCTGTGAATGACGTCACACCCAAGTTTAGTGTGTTCCTGTACAACAACAACAACAACAACAACAACAACAACAACAACAAAAATAACACCAGTTGATTATTCATTTGGTATTTTGCACATACAAACACTGTAGCATGTTCACTGATAGAATGAGGACAGTTCTGTGTGTATGACTGATTTAATGATACACAAATAAGACAGTGCTCACAAAGAGTATATTACTACAGCTTTCACTCCTGTTGATGCACCGAGCAGCCATCTTGGATTTTGAGATTGGAGTTGTTCAGGGTTTTCAACTTTCAAAGTTAGAAATCCGACTTCAGGGGGTGTTCCAGTTGAACTTTCCCGGTTCAAATGGAATGCACCGTTAGTCCACAAGTATTTACAAGGTAGAATAAACGTGCAATGTGCAGCTGTGGGTGTAACATTAGCAGGGGGCTGGAATTTGTGTTTAATGTTGAGTTTTTAATTGAAGTAAAGTGCTGCTCGTTGAATCGCATACATGCTGTATTCTGAAAGACTCACTTGTCTGCGAGGCTGATGGGTATATTTACCGAGACAACATTAAACTGCAAGAATGTTGAATAGTTTGGCCTGACGTTTGTGAAGAAAATGTCACACCGAATTCTATTCAAATCACTCATGCAGAGTCTTAGATAGAGCTGACACGTGTGGGAACACCCACTTTTTTAAAGCGTGGGGATAAACAAATTCTGAGAAACACCACACCTGCCGCTGTGTCTTATTTCTTACTTCATAAATGGAGCACAGTTGACTGACTGAGCCCTGCTGCTCCTGCCGACAGCAGCTCTCCAGAATGTTCCACCATGTGAAGGGAGGAGGGACAGGCTGACTTCTGAAGTGCTTTGCATCGCAGTTCTAAGATGTTGCGGCCTTGTCAGTCAAAGACAGACAGAAAAAAATCAATTTAATATCTTGTTTTATTCACTTAAAAAATACAGCTATTATTGGCTACTTTTGTACCGGGCCATGTGACCAGGCGACACCTCTGGCCTTTTCATTGATAGTCCACATTACCATGATAAGTGACAAGATTTTGTATGATTACATTTACCTTGTTTGGAGGACCACCTCAAATCCTTACCACAAGTGAGAGCTTAACAAAACTCTCAAATGACTCACTACACAATGACAACAACTCCCAACACCAACTCAAGTCCCACACACTTGGTTGGATGAATGAAATCTGTAACCATTTAGGAGGAAAAATCCTTTTTTGCCTCTGCTTATATAAGCATTCAGCACCACATAGCCTCAATGCTAGTGGAAATTGCCATAATTTCACAACCATTGATTTCCTGTCAACTCATAATTATGTCTTCATTTAAAAAAGAAAAAAATATTGCGGCGTGTAAGACTGACAGACAGTTGGTGAATACTTGGAACTAAATGTATTGATCATTTCATGATATTTAGCCCCATTGGCTGCCATATATTGTACTCTGTTTCGCAAGTGGTCAGCACTGCCCCCGATGGCCAAAACATGAACTGCACCCTTGTATTCCAGTTTATTACATCTATCTATATATTTTTCTTGATCATATCTGTCTATCTGTATATACAGATAGACACATAGATAGACAGATAAATAGATAGATAGATAGATAGATAGATAGATAGATAGATAGATAGATAGATAGATAGATAGTATTGTAATAAATGAGCAAGGTAGCTTCACACTAAACTGTTTACATTTTGAGAGTTTGAAGGTTTTCATTGCCTCCATTTTTTTTTTTTTTTTTTTTTTTTTTTACTCCTAAATTTAAATGTCTTGGGTGTGGATAGTTCCTGCCCTTATCCATAGGCCTGGGAGATTTTAGAATTTCATTTGGGCAAATCTACAGGTGTGTTAGACAGGGGTGTTGTTAACATAAAAACATGACTTAATGCAGCTTTAAATTACATACCAAATCATATTGGTTTCGCAAATACACAAAACAATTTAAAATACTCTCCAAGCAAAATAATTTACACTAATCTCTCTCTTTCTCTCTGAGAAGGAGGACACCCACCGCAAGCTGAGGCCCCTTTGCTGGCCCTTCTCTACCAATTAGATCACAGCAGAGGAGAGGAGGAGGTGGGAGGGAAGAAGAGAATGAGCGATGAGGAGAAGGAGAAAAAAAGATGAGGAGGAAGGAGGGGAGGGTGCCAGGGGAGCTCTCTAGGAGCACACTCTAGTTGACTCTGCTGCACCCGTCATGCCAGGAGCTGTCAATCCAATTATGGCAGCCCTCTTGCGTGCGCACGTGCACAAACCCACGCACGCACTCTTAAAACACTACACTACTTCACCCATGCACATACACACATTGCTCATGCACACATGCATAGCACACCCATAAGGTCAAAAGTGCCGCCGAAACATACCTGCACGTATTTGTACACATTGCCCATGCAACCCCCTTCTTTCACCCCACCCACCACCACCACACTCACACCTATGAAGAAGGCTCCAGCTGAGTTGCTGATAATCAACACATCCCCTCCTTAGTGAGAGTATCACAGCAACAACATGTGCAGTAGGGGGTGTGAAACTCTCTGCGGCTAATCAAGGCATGTAAGCCCCATCATTTCCACACATATAGCCAGGCACTTCAAAGCCCCGCTGTTGTGCGTGGCTCGCGCGCCTGTTGTAAATTCCCTTTTCAAATGCTAGAACAAACTCTTTGAACATCGTCCCTGCCCCTTCTTCTTCTTCTCCTTCTTCTCCTTCTCCTATCGCCTCCCTTTCTTCCTGTGTTTGCAATGCAACTCTTTCATTGCAGGTTGTTTACAGTGGAGTTTAACCCTGTTGTTCCTGATGGGAGGGCACGTGTTGCATCCTATTGCGTTGCCTGCCTCTTGTAATCATGTCCTCAAGAAAACACTGCAATATCTATTTTTTTTTTTTTTTTTTGCCACCCTACATTATACATGGCAAATTGTTCGGCGTTCTACGCCATAAACAAGAACAAACTCAAGCAATCTCAGTCAAAACAAACCTTTCTTTAACCCAAAGTGGCTTGCAACATTGAAATTGAATGCAGCATTCAGAATTAATCTTCCTGCTTACATGGGTGGCTGCAGTGAGAACTGAAAGCCTCGTGGCTATAATGCTCTGTTTTTGCCATTACACTACAACCTCCAACTATACACCTACTGCGTTTTACTGTGCTGCGTCTACAGTGGATTTCATGATGTGAACAAAATGGATTTGCACTAGCAAATTTGTAGACACAAGAAAAAGCCACACTCATCAACAAAGTCCCGATCTCTCTAGAATATTGCCAATACTGAGAAAATTAAGTGGTATGTTCACACTGCAGTCAATAGTGTCGTGATGTGCATGCCGTGATGACATTTGTTCGATTCCAATCTGCATTGCATGGAAATGTGCTGTAAACGACATGAGACTTGTATTGGAATACACAGAATACATCAGTTTTAATATTATGTCATTAACCTGGGACATAATTTTGTACCCATGGGATCTTGGTTGTGGAATGGAGGTCAGTGAGATGCAAGTCTTGCACCCCCGGTGCATTGTGTCTCACTGACCTCCATTTCAACACAGCCAAGCTCCCGTAGGAACAAGGGGTTAAGTGAGAGCAAACTCACCACCTTGGTGGGCAGCCGGGGAGCCACTTCAATTCACTTAAAGCTCAAAGGTACATAACTGAGATGTGTTCCAAACAAGCACGAGAAGAGGAGATACTGGAAAAGGTTGCGATGCCTTTTATTATTGTTCTGCACTTGGAACTGGCATGGCCTTCTGTAAGAAAGCAGGTTATTTTTCCTGCAGCACAACGTATTCATTCAGCCAAAGTCAGGTCAGTCAATCAAACGCTACTCCCTCACCTCATGTTGCGTGATCCACAATCAACCAGCGTTCACACCACCCAGTGTATATAACTGCCGTTGGTTAACTGTGTCAGCTATTTTAATTGCAAGTAGATTGAGCTGCTAAATTAGTTTATTCACATATGAGTTTTGGAATACATTAAACTTCAAGGACCCTACCAGCGATTCTGCATGTTTAGTGTAATATCAGCATACTCTCTCTCTCTCTCTCTCTCTCTCTCTTTTTCTCTCTCTCTCTTGCTATATCTTTATCTCCCCACCCACCATAGTCGTCTCCCTGCTCTCTCTACTGTGGTCTCTTGGGGAGCTGGGAAAGACATGCAGAGGAGACAGGGGAGACAGATGGGAACAATGGGTTAGGATTTTAGAGACGATTTGATAACCTTAACAAGGATCGAAAAAGCACCAAAATATCCCTACTCAAGCAGAAGCACTGCCACTTTGATGAAAGTTTGCTTCAAGCTGCACTTGGCAATACTTCACGCTGGCAACCCCCAAAAGCAGCGAGAGGTAACTATGAGTTTCACAGCCTTTGCAACTCAGAAATCACGTCATGTGACCTGCACACAGTCAACAGAAGCGAAAGATTTCGTGTTGATGAATCCAGATTTCTCATGGCTGCTGAGGTCCTCACTGCTGTTCAGAGACTCATGGACGCTTGCATTGCAAATGTCTAATTTGCAGCAAATGTCTATGAAGATGTAAAATGTATACTCCGTGGTTCAGTGTGCAACAAAGGGTAATACTTTAGAGAATATACACAGCACTGAGACAAAAGAAGCACTTGAAAATACTCGAGGAACACAAAAAGCGACTCAGTGAAGAGTTGGAGCCTAGTGGAGTGAGTAGGAGGCGAGAGTGGGAAGTTGGGTGGGGGTCCGGAAAGTTGAAATGCCCTTCAGCAAGGCAATTGCTCCAGTAGATCTCAGATTTCAACAGTAGCAGACTGGTTCGACTGTGCAGCCCCGGTGGGCAGCAGCAAGAGGCTGTGGTTGTACTGGTTGGCTGCCAGATGTGAGAGTAACTGTGTGCGGGAAGCTGTTGGTGGAAAAGTGCATGTGTGCTCAGCTGACTACAGGGCATGAACAAAAAATAGCACCAACACCTGTCATGCAAAGGACTATACAGTTGGAATAACTACAGAAAATCACACTTACATGGCTGCGCAATTGTTTGCATTCAAAATTTCGTTACTTGATTTGCTGCTGAGTTTGATAGCTTCAGGTTTGCAGGGAATGCTAGCTTCTAATAAATGCAGGGCCCATGGTTGAACCCAAAGAGGGATTAACACACCAGATATAAACATTGCTGAATACTTTCCTGCCTCACAACGCTCAGGACTTGAGCATTTTAAGGATAACTGAAGGTGCCGCTAATGCAAAGGATAGCTCTACTCCTTGATGCTCATATTTTAATGGGTGTTTTTGGTTATGTTCTCCACCTGAAGTTGTTGATGGAGGGAGAACGGAAAGTAGGGCAAGAGTGAGAAGGCTCGCAGGGCAGAGTGAGGTTGGAGAGAGTTGACTCATTGGAGTTGCGGAGGAGAGGGAGGAGGGAGTGAGAATGGCAGAAAAAAGGATGTGATGAGATTAGGGAGGAGGGGGAGACAAGGTGGGGAGGTGCAAAGCATTTAGTGGAGAGAGGAGGGAGAGAGAGACTAGATGCAGAGTGACGGGAGGGGATTGAAATATAGAGGTAGTTTATGGAACAAAAGATAAATATGACAGTCCTCTTACAGAGTCAGGCTAATGGATTTCTCATGTTTGCCTCCTGTCCTTTCTGAAACACATTCCCATCTGCCGCCGCTCATACTGAAAGCCCCGGACACCCGTCACGACTTGCTGCCTGAAAGTAATGGTGGTTCACTTCAAATTTATAATGACCGTTAATGTGCCTCAAAGTGCCTTTTTTCGTTGTTGGGATTTCCCATTTCTTTACAATTGGAATTGATTGTGACACGCCGCACAGTGTGTGATTTGCAAAGACGGGTTGGCTTTCGCTGACATTTTAAACACCATGTATCAAAGGGATCATGCCGCGATATTTTTTTGCCGGATCAAAACCCCCTCGCATCGTCCACGCCTGACGTGACATATGATAATGAGTTTTATGTGCACTCTTCCCGTATGTAACATACATCTCTGTCACATAATGATAAACGCAGCATGTCTCTGAGCCAGATTGATTTTTTTATTCAGTGATTTCTCGGCTGAAAAAATAGCTGTCTTTACTCCACATACAGTGGCCCTCTTCTTGGTCGGTGTAGGTTTCCGATGTCGGCAATTAAACGTAGCTTGAGAATAAAACGTAGTGCTGCTGTGGGACACCGCTTGTCCACAAACGACGCCGCACTTCATCTTTTACCATTAACATTTAAATGCCTGCCACGATTGATTGACCCAGTTTGAATGGCAATTTCAACACACAAGTGATTCTTCTCATCCCCTATCAGCACTGATGTTGTCACAACATTGTATCATGGGTCCTCTGGCAATTATGCTTTCACTGTGCATAGCATTTACTGTCAAACACCCTGGAACAGCTCCATCCGTAATAGACGGAGATGCAGCAGCGATGCAGACGTGCAGTGTCACAAGGAGTAATGGCTACCTGTAAAAAGTAGCATAGATAATGTAATAGATCACATTCCACGAAAAACACCTTTGACTCTGATGCATAAATCCCTATTACAGGTGCAGTCATGGTGTGTTTTGTGGCACAGTCATTAAGATAAATACGCATTCTTTTCGATGTCATGACAATTGACTCCGAAGAATTTCCAGCCTAGAAACACCACTCCATGAATCACATCCTGTCGCACGGCCACATTAGAAGACATCAGACTGATTGTAAAACGGCATGTCCTTTATGCCGAGGACCATTTGGAAATAGGATTGTGTTTAATGCTCCACATTTAACATGATTTCCCATCTCTCAGCCTAAAGGATAGAGGAGCCATCTGATTGCTAATTATAGGAAGAGCAAAACAGGCTTTTATTTACATCAAAACATCAGATTATCACTTTAACAGAACAAGTTTGTCAGGAAACATTACCCAAAGCGAAAAAAGGCACAAATTAGTGAAAATAGACCAATCAAACCATACATTAAGAATATTACTACTGAGCCCGATATGCCGTATTTTCTAAACAGACTGTAAAGAGGCAGTTATTATGTCTTGCTGGTTCTTTTTAAGTGACTTTGCATGCAACTCTGAATTCCACTATGATATGAAAATGAAGTTTCAGAGACATCAGACTTTCTTCACACCAGCATCCCAACAATGTAATAAAGTCGTCCACATTAGTTTTCCTATAAGCAGCAGCTCTGTGGGGTTTTGATGACTTGGAATTGGGCGGAGTGAAATGGTTCCTCCACTTGGAAAAATAGTCCCTGTGGAAATGTTTTGCTTTGCACAGCCAATTATCAGTTTGTGGTTTATGAATAGCAAAGAATCTTTCAGTGCAGAAGCAGAACATTACAAGGTGGCTGTTTCAGGCCAGAAATTATAACGTGAAAATGTAGGGATTGATTATATGATTATATGATTGATTATATGTTGTGAAATCTTTAGTACTATCACATCATCTGCAAAATGTTTTATGTTTGGGGTCAATTTGACCCCTGCAGTTTAAACCTCCACAAAATTATTATAATTAAAATTGTCACCAAAGTTTATGTGTCATGTACTTTATGTTTTTTGTTCATGACCTAAATAGCCCTTTAAATAAACCATAACCCCCCACCGCCCCCACCCCCACCCCCACTTATACTTCCAGAATTCCTATTACGCCACTATGGAAGAATATGCAAATCACCATAAAATCTCACTGATTGACCTACAATTGGAAAGACATATTAATTTTTGGTGTTTTAATGGCTTTATATTATTTCTAAGTACAGATTTTTGTTATTTTAACCGATGCGTTACAAAGAGTGTACAGGTCTACAGGACATTGAAAACATCATCATTTGAATTTCATGTTTACCCGGTAGCACCCATTAAATTAGGAAAAATCATTAAATAAAATAATAAAAATATATGTTAATCATTTATTTAGAGACGTTAAACATTGAATGGGGTCAAATTGACCCCATTCAATAGGAGGGTTAAGTTGATATGACTGCATCCACCCATTCTTCAAAAAATCACTCTTCCCTCGAGCAGGGCACTTTACCCACCGCTGCTCCTTTGTGCGATCATTTCAAAGTATGTGATTTCAAAGAAATAGAAGTAATATCTGTAGCATTCACATCGCGAAAAACGACAGAAAAAGTTGATTCTGAGATCATGAAAACTTCTTTGTAAATCATACTGTTGGGCTGGATTGTGCTGGAAATGTTTAGTGATGAGGCCCCCTGGTCTGAATAATGCTGCGCGAGCCTTTATACAACACATTTAGCCGAGGCGAAGGAGATGAATGCAAGTGAAAATGGAACAGACGTGGCTGTCTTTTCTGTCTCCGCCGCAGAAGCCATAGCCACGGTCTCTTTGTAACATTCACAGCGATGGGGGGGAAAACCACGTTAGATGTTCGTCAAAATGTATCTCTCCTCGGCGTGCGGCGCGCCTGAGGGTTTCACCGTAATAAACGGCCTCCAACAACTCATCTGTGATGCAGGTGAGGAAAGACTATATCCACGCTCAGCAACTCTGATGGTTTGTGTTGCTCTGCTCGGATGTGTTTGTGCGTCTGCGTGTGTTTGTGCGGCACGTGGAGAGAGCTGTGAAGCGTCCTTGAGCTCATGAAAAGCATGCGATGTTGGATCCATATGGTCACATGTTCACTTGGCTGTCATGTGCCTGATTGCTGGCTGCATTGGCGACATGTGGCCACTCAAACATGAAGTTAAATTTAAATTGATTTATGTATCTGGTTGGGCATATGTACCGGCTTGGTGTTGTGGGAAATGGGCTGTCAGGAAGTGTATGTGTTTATAGGTGTGTGTGTGTGTGTGGGAGTGGGACGCTATATGTGAATGAATGTACACAATATTAGATTGTATTCAAACGGCTTTTCTGTCAACCAAGAATGAGCTTCTGTAGGGGAACACGCGGCACACTTTGTTTCCTCCTTAAAACATACCTGTGGTTGAGAGGAGACAATTCTGAACCTCTTACACAAGCGCAAAGAAAACACACCACTCAGCGACACACACACCCACAAGTTGACACAAACTGTACCCAGGTTCACACACATTTCCCATCACATCAGCAGTATTTAATCAATAAAAGCTCTTCATATGGAGTAAAACGCTATTTGCTGTTTTTAAATGAATGGAAATCAAGGATCACGTAGTTGCATTAAAAATAAAATAGCAGTAATGTTGTGAATATTTTTTCTCTAGTTGTAATTAATGATTAATGATCATGTAATTTTTACTTTAATTATTGGCTTTATCTATAAAAGAGATTGGTACAGAGGTATACTATATGGATCATCATACAGATTTAGACCACTGTTTCGCTTTGCCTGTAAAATTAATAAAGAAATTGGTCAATGTGCCTTAAACTTCAGAGCTCCCTCTGGAACAATCTGTCCGCTTCCATCAGAGCCGTCACTTCTTTTACCAAAAGTTTATTTAGTCCATAACTCCGCATTTATTGATTTAGTGTGGCCTTGCATATTTTAGGTTACATTAAAATTGTGTATGCCTCTCAAATTTTTTCCCGTTCTGCACAGGTCCAGATGAATCAGCATCAGAATCAGAAATACTTTATTGATCCCTGAGGGGAAACTGGGTCAGTTGCAGTCGCTCAATTCTCAAGAGAAGAATTAAATCATAAGAAAATAGGAAGAAATATGAAATATGTGCCTTACAAATAATAATAACTGCTATGTACTGTTCCCTGTCTGAACAGTAAATTGAACTCTATCTGAACAGTAAATTGAACTCTAACACGGTAGATCACTGGTCACATTGTGCTGTATGCGTTTTGCAGCGTTTGTGTTTTCTGTTTGCCGTGTGTTTCTGTATTGTAGTGTCAAATTATTGTGCATGTGTAACAGCACATGACGCAATAACGGCACATTTTTATAACAACTCTCCAAAACGTAACACATTTTTCCTTCATTTTGTAAGAATACCTGCATTTTGTAATAAAACCCTTGATTGCAAAATGTTAAAAAAGCATGCATTTTGTAATAACTTATTATTCAAGTTCACAAATTTACAAATTCAGTGTTTTTATAACAATATGTGGCACATATTTACAAAATGTAGGTGTTATTACAAAACTGAGGGAAAGTTATTACAAAATTAAATCTTACATAATATGTATATGACACATTTGTTTTGTCTTTTGCAGTGCCATAGCCTCTGTCATCCACCATGTAGTGAAGCAGCTGACGGGACTTTGGTCACAATCAGTCACCCTCACAGAATCATAAACACCCGTCAAAATAACTGAATTAACCTTTATGTATTGATTTCCACTATGGATTTCCCCCTTCCACACTCAAATGCATGCACTCTTACTGATTTACACACACCGACAGCCTCCACGCATGCACACACACTCTCACTGTCACAGACACAGACACACAAGCACACGGTGACAAATGAACAAAATAAGTCCTTTCCCATTGATTTCTGTGTTCTGTTATGCCGGTGTGGGTGTTGGGTGGTATTTCACAAAGCCCTCTTTATCACCGGCATTCGTTCATGAAATAGAAATTATAACTGTGGGAGAAAAGCTCCCTCCCACCCGCCGCTGTGGCAGCCAGCCCAGCCAAGTCTGCCGGGATACCTTCACCAGCATTAGGTGGCATAAAGACAGATCCATATTCACAGGCCGGTATTGATTTGAGTTTCTTCACCTCACAGTTTACAAGTATCTGGATGGCTTGGAATCTATCCTAGTGGGGAGCGAGGCTAATAAAGATAGCGGTTGGTTATCGAGTGAACTAATCTACTCTGTTCTCCGCGTTGGCTGACCTCGCTCAGGGTCGCCCGCCCTTTACTCTTTCTGTGCTGTTTGAGGATTAAAGATAGCGAGGGGTGATAGAGGGAGAGTATTAAAAATGAATTCATCAGAGCAGAAAAAGAGAAGACAAGAAAAAAAAGGTGTGAAAATCCCTCTCTGCTCTGAGTGCCTGGGTGCCGCTGCCAACGTTTCTTCACTTCTGCCAGTCGCGCTTTTTACCTGCACTCCTCCTCCTTCCACCACCCCCTCCCCCCGCCTTCCCTTGATCTCCTTCCTCATCTTTTTGCCACCACCCCCTCCATCCCACCACTGTCGTTACAGCAGTCCCTGTATCTCTCTCCCCCCCGTCCCCCCATCTCCTCCCCCAGTCTCTTTCTCTCTTCCTCGGTTCTTGCCAAGAAAAGTATTTGGAAGCAGAGGATTCACCGTTCGGTACGTCGCCTCCTCGGATCGCCGTGCACCAACTTTTTTTTTTTTTTTTTTTTTTTTTCATGTAACTGTTTTTTTTTTTTTTTTTTTTTTCCTCTTTCAGCAAATGCAACATCTGTTGTTTTGAGCAATTTTACTACTGCACACCTACCATTCACATCTGTTACAGCATTTTCATTTTGCTGTCTGGAGGTACAGGGTCATTCCATTCTTTAACTATGGCCATTTTTCCAAGCGAATGGACAAATTTGTTTTCCCCATCGCACGTCCCATAGGTATCTCTCAAATTCATCCCACAAAATGGGGAAGAGTGAAACAGGAGAGTTGGTGAAAAAGAAAAAAAAAAAAAGAAAAACTTTTCCACTTTTATGTAAAGTAGCCTAAGCAATTTGAGTTTCCAAGAAAAAAAAAAAAAAAAAAACTTTACAGACTATATAGGCCTATTTTTAAAAGCCAAATGATGCAATCAGCAGCACTAAATGGAAGATAATGGCCAGGCTGCTGTTACAGTATATTGAAATGAATGAAACTGGAACATTAATGCATTTGTGGGAAAAAATAATTGAAATAAAATTAGAATAGAAATCATTTATGTGAGGGCTGTTTTATAGAACAAACCGCAGGACTACCTCCATTAGATTTGATCATAGAATTCTGCTGTTTTTGAGAAGTTTTCACCTTTGTTATTATTATATGGTACAAAAGAAAACATTGCTGTTGTTGCTTGGTTATGCTCTTTTCATTCCTAGCCTACAAAAAAAAAAAAGAAAAGAAAAGAAAAAGATAAGAAATGGCAGATCAATTTCAAGAGTTTTGCACGGGTACTCGATGTCAAAGGACCGACCAGACAAAGAGAATAAGCATCAAGGACATCAGACTTAGAGATTGTTCTTCCATTCTGAGGATTTTATTTTATTTTATTTTACTATTTTTATTTATTCATCTAGTTATTTCTTTATTTATATGTTTAGTTATTTATTTAGTTAGTTGTTGAGAAATACAAATTATGCTTTATTTGTAAGCATCTTCATGCAACTTTTACTTTCTTGTTCAATTCTGAGTATGGTGCACTGGTGTGTAAGGAGGAGGTAATAAACTAAAGGTGGTAGATGAAACCCTCGATCACGCTGCCAACAACCCTGTTTGGTTTATGCATACATAGTTTCTGCAAGTGGTCGGTGCAGCTTGGGCTGATTAAAATGCATTTTATTCATGCTCATTCTGTGTCCAGGTGTTACATGTCAGACCACTAAAAATGCCAAGTTAGTGCTGCACTGTTCCATTGGAGAAGTTTAGGGCAAGTTTTGTGGTTATTTTTACAGCTGTGAGGGGATTTTCTCTGCAGCTGTAGGTCACATTTAGGCCTTTTTGAATTGCACTGATATGACGTACTGTCTCCATGTCACCAAGGCCAGAAGTCTGAGGCATGCCAGACATGCGGAGACAAGGCCAGGCAGATTGACGCCCTTCACAAACACAGAGCTGTTGACCTCTAACATACTTTAGTAAGATACCTCCTTCAAATAAGGCATGCCGGTGAGCAACCCTCTGAATCGGTGTGGTACTACACACTTGTTCACACTTGCAGCACTCATCCTCTCTTCTCCTCAGCATCAGTGAACATCCTCTGCGTAAGACATCACAGTCTCCTGAGATCTTCTTCACTCTCAGAGCCGGCCAGGACCTCGCTCTTTTCCATCACAGCGACAAGAGGTCCTGATCCATACAAGCAGAAATAAATCTTTGCTGAGGCGCTGGCTAAACTAAAACCAAACCAAGTGTGGAGCTAGACACTGCCGCTCTGTGTGTTGTGTGGCTACATTAACATCAGTTCAGTGATCAGGAGAATATTCCACATCACAACCAAAAATTATGGTTTAAAAGAGCCACCTGGGAAGGTGTGTGCAATCAGTGATCTGGTTGGCAGCTAGTTGTAGAAAACATTGCATTTCCTACAGTGTTGGATTTTTGTTTTCTTTCTTTCTGTCTTTCTTTCTTTCTTTCTTTTTTTTTTTGGATGGGAAATGATTTGTAGATCAGTCAGGCAATTCAAGCGCCTTCATTTTTTGATTATCTCAAACACACACACAGTGCCACTTTATGCCGCTATAACAAAGTCGCCTCCCGTGTTTGTGAATCGGCACTGATCTTATGTACTTCCCTGTGAGGGGCTCTGAAGGACAGAAATCCGTCATAGTGATGGAAAACTATAATCCCTTTGGAACAATTTACTCTGGCTGACTGAGCTGACGCTTTTCCTCAATAATTTTCTATGAATGTTGGAATTCCAGCCTCTGCTGCGTTTACGTCATATCTGTCCTCCAGCAAAAAGCGACGTCATAGGTCATTTGAACAGCAGCTTCTTATGACCTGTAGTTATGCTTTAATGCTTAGTGATGGGTCAGTCAACATGACCTTCATTCAGCCGACTCAAGTTCAAATCCAAGTGAGGCCGGTGTTTGTTTTAGCGAATGTTGGCTAACGCTTTGTAACCTTAACCATGACCCTTCCCTAACTCTAACCATGATGACAAACATTTCCCTAACCTTATTGGTAGCCTTTTCCTACACAGCTTGGGGGCTAGCTCACTCAGGAAACTGTCCCTTGGGTCGTGTTAGAGGTTTGGAACAAATGACTGATGTGGTCGTACCGGCTGGAGGATTTCTGACCGTACCCAGTCAGTGATGTGGCAGTAGGCATTTTTAGCAGCTGTCAACGGCAAAGTACCTGCGGCCACATCACTGACTGGATGTGGCCAGAGGGGAAACATGCCTCAAGGTTTCAACCACCAGAGGGAAAGTGCAGCAGAAATTTGATGCTGGTGTTGAGTCACTCTTTAAGCAGAGGGACGGGATGACATCCCATTGCTACAACTTGGAAGTGTTGACATGTAAAAGGCCATACTGGTGTTTTTGAATGTTTGGCCCGTTCACTACAATTTACCCACATTTCACATCGTAACAAACCATTTTGCAAAACATGTGGTGGTACTAGAAATTACACAACAGAATTTTTGTTCAGTTCCCCAGGGACTATTTTGTATCACTCCACCCAATTTCAAGTCATCAGTGCTGCTCCTTTTAGGAAAACTAATGGGGATGACTTTATTATGGTGATGGAATACTGGTGTGAGGAAAGTTTTTAGTGTCTGGAATTTCATTTTCATACTGGAATGAATAGAAACCAATGACTGGATGGTAGGAAAAATTATTTTGGGGTTCTAAAGTACAACGGCTTGCTTTGGGAAAAGATTAGTGGAAACATGTAGTATATACAATTTGTAGATATTACACTAAACATGCAAAATTACTGGAAAGGTCCTTTAACTTACTGGAACCTCCATATCCAGGATGGTGGTCATAATGTTAATTGTTGCAATAAAGAGATAACTTTAAGGCCAACCAACAACAACAGATTCTGCTTGGTTTTTCTTAGTCTTGTCTTAGTGTAAAAACAACTTATGATTTTGTTTTCTATCACCTCGGTGGATGTTGGTGGATTCACTGCCACCTGTGTGGGTGATTTTGTAGCCTACAAAAAAACCTCCATATGCCTGACTTGTATTTACCACAAGGAGGCTGAAAGGAACCGCATTTCCCAGTGGGCATCCCATATATACGGTAAATCGGATATGAAATGAATGCGGCATCCATATTCCCATACATCCCTGTACCTTTCCCATAAATCTGTCCTCCCTCTCTTGGTATCGAAGGAGCAGGCATGATGAACATGAGTGATTAGCCCCGGTAATGCTCTCCACAGTGTGCTCACATATCACAGGACAACCGTTGCGCTCTGCAGTCACAGCGTATTTGTTTATCTGACTATGTATATGCCTGCTTGAGGGTGTGTGCTCATGGTCTGTATGAACGCATGTATGAGTCAGAATGTTTGTTCCTATGAGTTAAATGAGCTACCAAGAAATCCCACTGTCACTATATGTGTCTCTCAAATTCATCCCACAGTATAAGGATTTGATATTAATGATATTGAATTAAGTTGATGTAATTAGCAAACACGTAATGCAACAACACAAGAAGTCGTGATTGAGAAAAAGAAAATTCTCAGCAGTTGGGTGTCGCAGTACGGATTATGATATCTCACGCTGTGGGGGATGACTGAGTACATACATCAAAATGCTGGAAATGGAAACACAGTATGTGGTGTGTGTGTGTGTGTGTGTGTGTGTGTGTGTCCGTGCCTGTGTGTGTACGTGGGTGGGTAACCAAAAAAAAAAAAAAAAAAAAAAAAACATGTTATGTAATGTAATGTTTACTTGTGCCTCTATGTGTGTGGGAGGGTCTGAATGTATGTTTGTATTTTGCATGTGTGTGCCGCTCTGTGTAGTCTTCATATGTGTATTTGCATGCACCCCGGGTGTGCCGCGCACACATACACACACCCTCCTCTCCTCCCCATGTCCACCCATTCCCCTCCATCACACTCCTCTCCTCGGAGCTGCCAGAGAAATGGCTACCTTTTAAATGGCCCACTCAGCATGGTAAGATGACTTGCTTATCACAGAGGTCTGCTCTCCGCATGGACGTCACACACACACAAACACACACACACACATACAAATGCACTCACAAAATAGAGGATGTGTGCAGGGGCTCTGCACGAACAAACATGTATGCAAAAAAACTAACACAACACAAAAAAGTGCATTCAGGTATTGGAAGATGCAAGTGCATACACACAGAAACACACACACACACACACACACATACACATACACACCACCCTGCTCTGATGCTGTAGAATTCTTCATTGCCCCCACCACCCCTCCTCCCAGTTTCTAGCTTTTTCTACTACCTCCTTCCCTTGCCACCCTCCTTCTTCAACCCTGTCTGCCCCATAGGGGGGATTTCACACAGAGTGAAATACAGCATTGCCAACATATGTCTCCAGCAATCAATTCACGCCACAGGGCTATCTCTCTTGGCTCCCCCTGCTTAATACACTGGCACAGAGGGCTGCATGGGGACTGGCTTGGCTCTATTCTCCCCTCACCATGTTTACAGGCAGAATTAGCCTAAGAAGAAGAGGGTATTTGTACTACATTATGTGACTTTGTCCTTATTTATGAGTGTATTGACAAATGACAATATGCGGCCTGCTGCAACGGATATAATTTACTCGGTGAGCACAAATTACCGAAGCAAACAGTGTGTGCTGTGTGTTCGGCGCGCAGCCTTTCATTTGTGAGCGTACTGATTGTGGGGAAACTGTACTGGATGGTGCAGCTGGGCAGGTAAGTGTGTACTAATGTGTCACTGAACAGCAAAAAAAAAAAAAAAAAAAAAGCTACCTGAATTGGTTTTGGCATCTTTCCCGACTGTTTTGTTTTCCAGGTAAAAAAAAAAAAAAAAAAAAAAAAAAAAAACGTCATTGACATTCTAATGATCATCAGTCCAGCCTAGCATTGGTGTGATTTTAAACAATGTGTCACTCTGCAGCACACCGGTAATGCCTGCATTTCAGCACCAGTGGAGTGGACAGTTCCCTCTGGATTCTCCCTCTCTCGCCCCCTACTCTTACTCCCTCTGACACTCTCTCTCTCTCTCTCTCTCTCTCTCTCTTATCTCTTGCTTGTGCTCAGTCTTCCCTTTTTTGTTGCTGTCTCCCCTGTTTCCCTCTTCTCAGGCTTTTCTGCCACAAACAAAAGAAATGCCCACTTGGTTGGAGAGGGCGCATTAAGAAAACAGGAGGGTAGGAAGAGAAGAAGGGGTGAAGGTGGGAGGAGAGAGAGAGGATATTCAGCAAACACACGCTGCTTTTTTTTTTGTTTGTTTGTTTGAAAATATATCTTTTGATATCAGTTGAGCAGTGATGCAGGATCATGAATTCACCCAGCTCCTGCTGAAGCCTGCCGTTACAGTCGATTGCCTGTGGCCGTTAGGACATGGATGGGGAAAGGTAAAAAAAAAAAAAAACAGTTATGAGGACTATGTGCAACACATGCATATATATAAATTCATGTGCAGACAAATAGACATCAAAGCCTGTGCATGCACACACAGCATGGAATAGGTTGTGCGTTGTAGACTACATCACAAAGAGAAAGAAATGATTTTATTCACTCTCTCACACTTGCACACACACACACACACACACACACACACACACACACACACATCTGCTTAATCGTAGCCACTGTGTAAAATGGGAGGCTCAAATAAAGAGCTGGATGGACTGTCTTCATTACACTCCAGTCCGCCTGTGAAAACCACTGGGAGGAGACGTCGAGGCAGGAGAGATCTTAAATCACCATAATCCCTTCCCAGTGCCTTTTCACTCCTGCTTTTCACTCCCGTCTCGCTCTCTTTCCCTCTATCTCTCTCCATCTATCCATGTCAAACTTGCCATGCGAGAAAAACAGGTGCCCTTCAATGTGAAATAGCATTGGGCATTCTCTTCAAAAGCTTTAAAAAATAAAAAAAAAAAGTAAGAACTGTGGATCAAAACCACCCTACCTCAGTCCATCAGGGCTGACCAAACCCCTGATGTGAACCCTCCATCATCCCATGCTCTCCCATGCATTCATTTATGAATGGCATTAACCCGTGCCGTCTCTGCCCCTCATTTAGTTTGTAGTATTATTCTTGGCTTTAAATGTTCTTATCAATTAGCAGTGGTGGTCTAAGGAATGCTTAGGGCAGCAGAACTGCGGCTGAGTGATTCAACCTGTCATCTTTTATAGATGTCGGCGATTCAAAGGCCCATCTGGCCGCAGTGGGACCGGTCTGAACTGGCGTGGTCAGCCATGGAATCCATTCAGTACAAGTGGTCTAATAAAACAGGTGAATAATGAGCACGGGAGTGTGAAAGCTTTCGGCTTGACTGAATAATATTGCATTTGGGTTTTCTAAGACTGATTCCAATTATTTTTTTAACCGTTAACTGAAGCCGCCTACAGCCATTATTTTGGCCTGATTCTGAATATGTTTAAAAATTACTATGCAAAAAATATAAGAGGAAAAGCGATGGAGATAAAGCAGATGTCAAATAAAAAGATGAGAGATATACTGTCGAACAAGCGGAAATATCCTCTGCCATATCGGAAACAGACGACATCAACACGCCAATATCTGATATTCACAAAGAGGCAAATATCTACCTGAAATATTGGCAGACGATAAACAAGTCTAAACCTGATGATGAAGAGTGCCATTTTAGAAGTGAACCATGATGCATTGGTTGCATGTACACAAATGCACATATTCACTAGTAATGTGAATATTGCATTCTGCAACAAGACCTGATGGCTAAATTGAGGCAAATAAAATACCTTTGGTTAAGGTTAGGAGTAAGGCTAGGTTTGGGTAACTTAAAGATTGTGTAACAGAGAATCAAAACTATTTTTAAAATAAGTTGGCATTAGAAAGCTTATTTGGAAACTGGACCCAGGTCCCAAACCTCTACATCTTCACTCTCCACCATCTCAATGTCAAACTGCTGCTACAAACAAATATCTCTCACTTTTTTTGCATGGTTATTTGCATTTTAAGAAATCATGAATTTTTTTTGATACTCTGCTGCTCACACACACGCTCTACCTTCAGCATCTCTCATTCACCCATTTTTCAAAATAACTTTTATCTGGCCAACCCACTGACATTGTTCACATCACCCAGCTTGATATCAGTAGCCATTGTTCAGAAGGTCACCTCCCAGAAAAGAAATGAAAAGGGTTTCATAGGAGAAAGTCCAGGGTGAGGAACTATGCTCCGTACAGCCGCTGCAGTGTAATGCTCCTGTGGATGACTCAGGCTATTCACCAAGTACAATACAACTTGGCCTCTGCAGCTCCCATTTGGGTCAAATGAATGAGGAGAGTTGGAGCTCAGCCACTGCCACTTCGTCAAGAAGTTACTGGAAGTTGGGTGACAGCCTCCTGGGCTGCTGCACACTTCCACGAAGGTCAAGTGCGAGTGTGGATGAGCGAGTGTGTGTGTGCATTTCTTTCAAAAATGAAACCATTGAGCCCTGAAGAGGCCACAGAAAACCACAGACAGATTTTTGTTTACATTCCTTTGCACTATGTACTCAGTTGTGCCCACAAATTATTAAATCAAGTTTGCGAAATCCTAAAATGCATGATTTACTTTTTTGAGCTGTCAGTTTGTTATCTCAAACTCTGGAATGAATGGAATGGTGTCCATATTTAGCATAAATTGTGCTCTTGCCCAAAAATACAAAATGAATTGTATAATTTATTATGAATTCTGATAGCAATAACAATTCACAATACATTCAAAATTCAGATAGCCTCTTGTAAACTCTATGTACGTCCATCTAGAGCCATGCAGTTGGTTTACACTGAAATCTGTGACTAGATACAAATCAGTGTATTGAAGCTGGTGGTCCATGCACCCGCAGGTACCTTGTTTGTCCACCTTATTTTAGTATTACTTGGACATGATTTAGTGCACATGAAACAAATAAAAGTAAAATCTCAATGGCCTCTTCAAGTTCTGTAAAAATGTTTTGTCATATTGAGAATTAGTTGCGTAGGACATGACTTTCATTTGACTAAATTAACCAACTGATGTTCATCATGACATTGCATTTTGTTTGCATCCTCATAGTGTTCCAGTAAAAATGCATGTGTTTCACATAATATGCATTTTGCTGATCTCTGTTGCCAGCTGATACAACCCAAGAGTGATTCAGCTCATACAAAGTTCATAAAAGCTGTCACTTATGCACAGGGGCGCCGCCAGGGATTTTGGGCCCCATGAAAAGAAATCTTACTGGGCCCTTGTATAGCCAGCCAGTAGGCAAACCTTTTTATTTCAGGCCTTTCGAGGGCCCCCTGCCCCATTGTGGCCCTGGGTAATCAGTCCTGCTTTTCCCCCCACTACGACGCCCCTGCTTCTGCAGTTTGAAACATCGGGTATCTGTTTGGCATTTTCCCAGAATACATCAGCACAGAGGGAGTGATGTGTTTTCTCTTCCTGGCAGCGCCAAAAACTGGTTTGTTGGGACTGAATAGCTGAAGAACTGGGTAGCTAGCATGAGCAGTGAGAGCCACCATAGCTGAACAGAAAAGGGAAAGAGCGCCACCTATAGAAACTCAAATTTCACTGACTGAAAATAGTACTGGAAGTTTGGAAGTGCAGTCCAAAAACACCACAGTAATGAACTTAGAGTGTTAACACAACATAAAAAACGAACACCACTTTAGATGAGTGTATACTCATATAAATAAATGATGGCGACTTTCTTCTGAAACAATAACTTGAATATTTTACAATCTCTTTACTAACTAGCTGTATGCTGTAGCTGCAGACGATTAGTTCATGACTATTATTCCTGATTTACAACCGCAGACCCACACAGTCGTGTGGGAGGTGAGAGATCTCTTAATGAGGATGCTCGTTTAAACTTCTAACTGTGAGGATGAAGTCTGATGAAGTGGAGTGTGTACGTGTGCGCGCGCATGTGAGTGTGTGTTTATGCCTGATGGAGATCTTTGTTCACGTATCACAGTAGCAGTGTACAGACATGGGTTTCAACTCTGGCTTCCTGCTTTCAATTAAGCCAGTAATGAGCTGACATTAAGGTCAAGCATGGACAGTGGTGCAGGGGAGCTGTGCACATTAATCAAAAGAAACCTGTTGGAGTGGCAAGTGAATGGTGCTAACACTGAGCTAAAAATCCCTCCAAGTCAGCCACCTCAGTACTCCAACTGTTCAATTCAGTACCTGTGTGTGTGTGTGTGTGTGAGTCTGAGAGAGAGACAGAGAAACCGAGAAAGAGAGAGAAGATGTGTGTGCATGTTCAGATTAGACTAATATATTGCTTTCTACTATTGTTTTCATATAAAACTCTATATAGAGGAAATATTTCTTTGATTACAGTTACTCTGTAATTGAGAACCACTACAGTGCACACAGAAGAACAGTTCTTTACACTCTTTATGGTTCCATGAGGAACTACTGAAGAACACTTGATTTAGTGGATTGTTTCTCTTTGAAGACCTCGACCAAGAACTATTTTGAATAATGTTTTTTTTTTTTTTTTTTAACATTTCTGATTCCTCAAAGAACTTTGTCTGGTGGGTTCGGCTTGCACATTTGGCCATTCTTTGGAGAGCCAGTTAGAGAAATTATTCTTTAACGTTAGGTTCAAAATGTGAAGTGAATTTTCACCTCATGGACTCAAATTTCAAGTCATGCAAATACGCACATTTTACATGTTCACGTAATTCGTAACGTGTGAATTTGCATTGTGATTCCCATCTTTGTATTGACGTGACATGAAAAAATCACTTTGTGTTTGTCTGAACACAGTTAGAGTCAATATGTGTTGGTCTGTTCGGGTGTCTATATGTTCCAAGAACAAACGCATCATTTTTTTCACTTGAGGATGGGGTGCCTTGGTATGCTCCGTGGCTGCCCCCAGAAAAAAAAACACTACAAAGGCAAGACTTCCAGGACATTTATTCAACTGACCCGCCAAAGAACACCTGTCACAGGAGCCATCAGAGCCAAGTAGCGCTTCCTGCTTCTTTTGTAAACACAATCTTTGTGGAATCGGATAAGCTTTTCCTATAGAAGCACCCTGAAGAACTGTTTCAGCGCCTTTACTTTTCTTTGAGGAAATGAGAATTAACTGCTGTTCCCATGTACCTTTTCTCTTCTCTCTTCTTTGCATTTGACCTCGCTGAAGCATTTAAACAAATGGCTCTTTAAAGAACCATGGTCTGAAAGGCTCTTTGTAGAACCAGAAAAGGATCACCTGTGGTAGCACTCATGATTTGAAGAGTTCATTCGCAAAAGGCAATATCTCTATTTGTATTAATTTCTAAAACCATGTTTGTCCAGGTAGTACCTATTTAAAAAAAAAAAATAAAAAAAAAAATCACTAGCGAGCTAATTTAGGCAACAAAATTGTGAATTTGCTTCAGAACATATATTATGTGAAACATTACATACAACAATCAGTTCTTTTTTTTTTTTTTTTTTTTCCAGGAATGGCATTAATCTGTTTTTGCAAATAAACTCTTAATTGTTGAGTACAGTTATAGTTCATTCCACAGAGTAGATTGTATATCAATGTGCTATGATTATTATCTTCAGTTTCAAGGGGGAATTTTGGTGTCATATGGTTTGTGTCAGATTTTTCCACCCAGATCAAAACCAAAACTGAGAGGAAACACTAAATCCCTCTGCTTTTTGGACTCTTTTGGCATGAAAAACTCGTAAAAAAAAAAAAAAAAAAAAATGTGTCGACTTCTAAAATATCTGCTGTCGGCAGCTTCAGTCCCACGATATTAATTTGACATGTTCAAACTGATGTGATCACGTGTATTTAGATTCCAGATGTGCGATATTCACGTGCCACATATAGTGCTGCACGTGTGGTCATTAACAAGTTGTCACATTTTATCACATCTGGCCATGTGTCACACCCTTCAAAAGTAAAAGCCAATTAAACTTGTGGGGATAGAGACACTACTTGTCAAAAGAAAACTCAGTGCCTTTAGTCTAAAAATTGCCTTTTTTCTTCTATAACATGTCTCTTTTAGTGTGTGCAGCCATTCATGCACCCAGCATACATCATATAGATATATATATGTATATATATATAAATATATACTGTACTGTCGTGCAGTATTTCAGTGTGGGGGTAAAGAGAAGCCTGTGGAGGAGTAGTTGGCGGTGGTGCCAGCCACCCAGGCACTCTGACAAGATTACCTCTACACCCAATTCAATTAAGCGCCCGCTCTAGTCACCGCTCGCCCCTTCAGGGTCCCCATAATCATAACAGATGGTTCTCCATGAGACACCCACTATCTTTCACCTCCAAGAGGCCTGGGGAGGAGCAGAGCAGGAGCTCTCACTGCTGCACAACAGCAGATCATACCATGCAGCCATGCTACTACTTCTCTAAGTGGCGGGTGCATGATGTGTGGGATTTCTAATTCAGTTTGATTCTGAATACTGTGGTTACCTGTCAGAATACGTTTGCATGTGTGTTACTGTTCCTCCTGCAGGATTATGTGATCTGATCATCAGTAAGTGGATGACCAGATGATCAAAAAGACTGACTTTTATTCTCTGCCTCATACAGCAAAAAATGTGTTTTATCAAGTCATTTAAACGAGTGTTGAGGCTCAGAATCCGTGTTTTTGTGAACAGATTGGTCATTGGGGTTTTAATTTCACTCATATCAAGTGCCTGCTTTGTTCTGCGTTCTTTCAAAGTGGTGACACTTGTTCCTAGACAATGCCTGAGAGAAGCTGAACTGCACTGGAGGGAAAAAAAAGTGGAATTATCTCACCTCACTGGCAGAATGATCAGAAATCCAAGCCAAAATAAAAGTGTCTGTGAATAGACAAAATAAAGTAATATCACCACATATCTGCAGCAAGCTAGAGACAGTCTTTTGTATCGCTCAGTCATTTCAAGGTCCCGATAAATTACTGGCACAGACAAAAGTTTGGTTCTTGATTACTGCTGGGGACTTTTCCACTTGTCCTCCCAATGTGTTGCCTACTCCTTTTGCAGAAACAAGGTTTAGGTTGGGGGTTTTCAAAACACTTAGCCCTTTGTACTTTTATGTAGCTGTCAAAATGACACACCAAAGCTATTTCATATTTGAGAAAGGAGAAAAGATGAGAACAAATGATTTCCAACAGTTCCAGTCCACAAAGCCTTGTAACATGAAGCTGTAGCCTCAGGCACCAAGGAAGAGAGAGTGAGAACTTGGTATGTTTCTATTGACTTCCCTTATTATCCCACACTTGGATGGTGATAATTCAATATAGAACATATATGTTGTTTTCCTTCAAAGAGAAATTAAATTCATGTCATAGTTAATGTCTGGGGGGGTTCTTTTCCATGCATTCGGTGCTACTCAAAAATGGAAAAAGCCAAGAGAGCCAATGTTTTGGCAGCAGAGCCTTCATCCGGGTGCACAGGGTGGAAAATAACCAATACATAGCCTCTGGATATCATTAGCACAGGTGTTCTCAATTAGGTAATTAACATAGGTAGGGTATTAAAGTCCCCCGCTGGCAATCAGTGATGCTATCGCGGGACGAAAACGAAATGTCCTATTTGACGACAAACTCCACTCGAGATGCCATGAGCAGCGTTTCATACCCACAAGTGAGGCTCTCTTTCACTCGGGAAAGAGTCACTCTATTTCCGTGTAAACTTTAAAATCCAGCCGTCTGTGTGGCTCATGCAGAATGGATGAGGCCCCGGCCGTGTCATTTCATGATGCATTTTTAAAATACCCGACACACTGGCCTCTTTGCAGTGCCTCGGGCTAAGGCGCATGCTATGTCCTCGCGCCGTTATGGGTTTGGGTCCAGCTCTCGACCCCTTGCCTAACGTCAAAGCTCCATCTTTCTTTCTCACCGGCTCTCCTCCTTTCACCGTCTATGACACGACTCAAAAAGACCAGGTCTGGCAAGAATCTTCCAAAAAAAAAAAAAAAAAAAAAAAAAAAAAAAGATGATCTGCGCACCAACATAAGATGGTTACTTTTTGCAGGTTGTTGACAGGAATTGCATTTCTCCCGCTGAGAGGGGAGTTGGCACCGAGGTCTCTTTTGCTGCGCACAAAACAGTGGATCAAAGGTACAAACTCTGAATAAACAAGTTTTTTTTTTTTTTTTTTATTTTGGCTGTGTGAGAGTCTTCAAAGAAGAGAAAGCATGCATCTGAACAATGCTCGGTGCAGGCAGCCCTTTGGTTTCTCAGCACCTCTTTTCTCCATTTTGCCTTGAACATGTCTGGTTTGCTATAGCGCCAGTTAAATGATAAATTAAAAGTACATTCAAAAAACAAGACATATTAACCACAAGTGTTTCTGTAAATGTTTCTTTTTTTTCTCTTCTATTTCTTTTTAACAAGTGATTCAAGTCCTGGAATGAACCGCACGGGGAGTGCAGACAGCAATAGCCGTCTTTCTTTGTGAAGGTTGTGTGTGTGCGCGTGCGTGCGTGCGCGTGCGCGTGGGTGATCAAAGCATCTCTATCCCACCATGTGCTGATCCAGCCTAGGCCAGATAGAGCTGCTTAGTCCCCATAATGTCCCGGGGTCCCCTCTCGTCTCTGCCTTTGAATCCTGTCACAGATAACACTGCAGATTATATGCCTCTCCCGAGTCACTTTCAAGTTGACTGTACTCCAAATCACAAATCTCCCAATCTCACTGCATACACATCTGCAGTGGATAGTGGCACTATCCAAGTTTCCATCTGCACGGCGGGCAGCTGGAGGGAGTCTTTGTGCGCCGTGTTGCTGACGGGGAGGAAACAACATGCATGCTACTGTAGGCTGATGATGTTATTGTCAATCTAAGGTAAGTAATTGTGCGCATATGAAGTCTTTTTCAATATTACCCTAGTTTAGTAAGTTTATCATTCAGCATCTTGTGCGTATAGCAGATTCACTGTGTAAAAGCACCAGTGTTTGTAATCTGCAACATAGTCCTATGAATAAAGGTCATTTTTTGCTACTGTCTTTAACCGACTGATGAAACACATCAGTGATGGTGGAATGGTCATCCAAGGAAAAATAATGTATTTAACAAAATGCTTGATTTCATAAGTCTTTGTTAAATACAATTCTTTTGGGAAATAGGCTTTTTATGTCCTTTTGTTAAAACTTGAGATGTTTAAAAAGTATCTGAAACAGTGGAGTATATTAGAAAAAATAATAGCTCATGAAACTAGAAAAGGAACATTTCCTCAAAAGAATACTCCAACGTTTTTTTTGGGGAAATCCCACTTTTCCGACTTACCCAGACTGAGACAAGATGTTGGGTTACGTTTTCACATGTGCACGTCCAGTGCTTCAGCTCCTATGGGAACTGAGCTATGCAGATTTTGCACATGAGTCTGCATGTTTCGATTATGAATGGTTTGTGTTGGTTCAATGCTTTTCGAGTTGGAGCCGAGAAAAGAAACATACGGAATAAAAATAAGTGTGATTGCTCTCATAAAGGAGAAGATTGGGTGAATGGTTAATTTCTTGTTTTCCCCCTTATTTGATTTTTCTACTCCAATCGGTTTGATTATGTCCCTTTGTAAACACTGAGTTCCAGGTATGCATTATACAGAAGTACTCGCTGCCGTACAACCAGACTACAGAGCAGCTTCTTCCCTCAGGCTGTGAGACTACTAAATGCACCATCTGCACTCCTCCATGTTTAATAATTTTATTTTCTATACAATCAATTAATCAATCAAGAGGGAACCACACTTTAATTTCATTATTCAACCTGTTGTATAATGACCAATAAACTTCCTTGTATCCTTGTATCCTTGTATCCTTGTATACAGGAACTTCTCTAAGGTACACTAATCATCTTTTCATCTTTTCTTTATTAAATTATGTATTTCTTTTATAAGCTACATAAAAGTGCTAGTGCTGAAACTCCTCAGCAGCGAGCTCTTGAAAGTGTCTTGGTAGCCAAGGTTCACACTCTGTGGGATATTTGGCATCCTGCCCATCTCTTTCTGCTGTGAACTACCAAAGTGAAAATGCCAAAAAGTAATTTTAACACAAATACGTTTTTGTCAAATGGCGCATGTCTCTTTCTAGAATTATGTTCCTTTTCTTTAGTTGAGTAGAAGCAAATCAATCAGGCACCTGTATGTCAAAGAAGCTGTTTTCATTTGAGATGTAAACTATCATACCTTTTTTTTTTTTTTTAATGTGCAGGTCTACTGCAGCCAAATAGAAGGCTGAATTCTGTGGTCAACACAAAGAACAATCCAAAAGGTTCTGCAGATTGTACGGTGATTTTCTCCCTTCAATTATGCCAAACTCAGTCTCCTCCGGCGCGTTGAGAAAATTTCCCACCACTGAAGCTGGAATGAGACGAGGCGGTCGCATGCAGCGCTGATGAGCAAATGTCCTCTGGGTGAGCTCCATCACATTACTTAGATTGAATATAAGGCAGCATTTCACCATGGAAAAAAGGTATGTAATGTACTTTTAATGCAGGTGAGTTTTTGCTGCGGAAAGGAGCGAGGCCTGTATTTTCAGGAGACTCGCCGGTGCCATGCGCATTTGAACGGCTTTGTTCTCACTAGGCCACATGAAAGACGGACTGCGCACTCCAGGCCTGGAATAAACGGCTCAAAACGAGCAAGGGGAGAAAAAGAGAAGGTAGGGAAAGGTGAAAATGGATGGAGGAGGAGTGGAAGCAAGCGGAGGAGCAAGAGAAGGAGAGGAGGGAGGAAGTGGCATGCGGCGCGGTAGCTCTTCCATCTAATTGGTTTAATAAATTGGAGTAATTTGTCTCTGAGTTGACCAAATGTAATGGAGGGGAGCCGGGCCCTTAATGTGAGTTCTGCTGCCTTCTGGCTCTTTGGGGCTTAGCTGAGGTGTGTGTGTGTGTGCGTGCGTGCCTGTACGTATGTGTATGCAAGGCAGCTAGGGGCAGCAGGGTGGCATATGAGTTGGAAAACTGTCCTTCAACTGGAAGGTCAGGAATCAAGTGAATCACGATAGCGAGCGTCATCCCTGCTGAAGTGTCCTTGAGCAAAAATATCTTGCGGCTCCAGGGCGGCTGTTCTGTAGATGAACCTGCACTCTGACCTCTCAGTTGAAAGGAGGAAAAAAAAAAAAAAAGAGAGAATTTTCCCTCTTATAAATCTAAAGAGTATCACAAGAAATAGAGAGTAGAGTGAGGAGAGCAGGAGCAGAGTAGGAAGAGGTAGAAAAGACATAAGAGGGGTGTGAGTGGCTGACTGGAATGTAGAAATGGTTTGAGGAGACATTTAGAAGGAGAGGCCGACTCTCGATTTGTCACTTCCTGCGCTACAGTGAAGATTTCCCACCAGTGACCATGCCTGACGCCAGAAATAAATCTATTAATCTCAGTTACCGGGGATGGGGAGTTGTCTGCTGCAGCCCCACGTTGTTATTGACACTGATAAAATGGATGCCTTTTTACATAATAATCTTGCATGGCGCAGCCTGGAAAATGCAATTCAATGTCAAAAAAAAAAAAAAAAAAAAAAAAAAAACTAGGAAAAATGAAAAATGGATATTTTCTGTCTTTGTATTATGATTTAGGACTCTCTTCATCATCCACCAAGATCTGAGAGTTCCTAAGAGTCACAAATGGTGATACAGAAAGCACGGCTGGGGAACAATAGTGTTGTGAATCATTTATCCATCAAAGAGGGAAATATCCAGCTTTTGTTTCATTAAAATGGTGGATTTGTATCCAGGAATAACCCAAAATCAGCATGCCGTGCTAATGAGCTCACAGCTACTGGTCCAACTGTTTGCTGAGGCTGGTGGATGACAACAGGTGCAGCTCAATCAAAATGGGGATGGATGAATAAAAACTAAGGTAGATGTCTGATTGGATTACTGCACATTTACACCAATCTTATTTGATCCACACTTTTGGACTTTTCAGTTTGTTGCAAACCAAAATCTGAGATCTGAAACCTGTGTGAAAATATTTGGATGATTTTGGGTGGTTTGGACTTCTGGACCAGTTATGGGAAGTTGTGCCAAGCTATCATCAAACCAGGAAAAAGCACATGGGCAGATGAGGAGGAGTTTTGAATTAAAAAAAAAAAAGTCCAACAAAAAAGTCAACTGGAAAAAAAACTCATAAAAACATGACACTTTCCAGGTTTTTTTTTTTTTTTTTTTTTTTTTTTTTTACAGCGAGGAGGTTCATTTGGCGAATTAGAACTTGTCTCCAATATTGCACTTGAAGCTGGTGCCGTTGGTGGTAATGCCATAATAACGCGGCAACGAAATGAATCTGTTCATTCATTTTTCTCGATTAATTCTACCAGCGACAGTCTACCTGCTGAATTGACAGCACGCTAATTAGTTTGGGTTCCTCACTGCAATTATGCAGCGCGAAAACAAAACTAACTAGCTCAAATGTATATGGTGAAACAAAACTGATCAGCTTGACTCAGGAGAAATCAGCTGATAGGCCTGTCTCTGCATGGAGAAGAGTTAAGATTCTCGCCGTTTCATGATGTTTTCTACCCCAAATGATGGCAAGAAAAAACATTTTCATAAAAAAAAAAAAATTACACATTTTACTTTACCGTCGCTTTAAGAGAATCGAGCTGCTTTTCTTAGTTCAAGCAAACTTGCCTTTTTGGAGATGGAGGGTTTCTGCAGAACATATTACTGATTCCACATACTATCATGGGAGCAAATTGCATTACACGATGCCACAGTGACACCTGAATTAAATCGCTGCACGCTACACTTTGCACAGCCTAGGACCACATTACCTATAAGGACCACACCCACCACCCCACCGAAACCCCCAGCCCCCATCTTGTCCCGCCGTAGCTCATTACCGGAGACCAAGCAACGCAGTGTTTCCCCGCGCTAATAGGCCAGCAAGCCCGAACTCTGTCAAAATTAATCTTTTAATAAGGTTTAATGCCGAGGAGAGCCCCCACCCCTGCTCTCTCTCTCTCCACCCCCTCACCCTTTTCTTAGGCCGGGCCGGGGCAGCTGTTCCCTCATGCAAGCGCGCTGCAGCAGAAGCACTTAGCTTCGCCCGAGACGTGTCACCGCTCCGTGGATGCAACGGCTGAGAGGCGAGGTGGTGGAGGAGGAGAGGGGAGGAAGGTGGGGTGGATGGTGTGTGTGTGTGTGTGGGGGGGGTGCACACGGGGCCTTGTTAATGGGTACACAATGTGCCGAGAGACACGAAGCACCACACTCCAGCAGACAGTCCTGTCATCACAGAGGGAGAGAGAGAGAGAGAGAGAGAGAGAGAGAGGAGGGTTATTATTCTCATATTTCGTTTATCAGTTATCACTGGTGGGCACACAGATGCACGAGGAGCAAGGCGCGTACCGTGCGCACCGACACACACACACGCACAAGCATATGTGCACACTCAGAGGTGCTGATTGATACTGTGCACACACACACACGCGTGTGTGAACGCAGACGTGCATGCACATCCAAATCCCGGGCATGGATACAAACCTGTATGCGACGACACCTGTAAACAAACACACACACAGACAGATGTGCATACTGTTTGTGAGCATGCAGACATAGGCGCATGCAAAATAAGGAGATGTAAGCTCAAACATGCACACACACACACACACGCACAGCATGGTTAAGCGAATCTCCTAAATCACGAGCCGGTATTCAATTCATTAGGGAGCTCTTAGCAGCTGTTCTTGTCTAACCACATCAAGGGGAGGGTTTAACAAATGAATCTAACTCGGAATCCAGTCTGCTTATCTAAGGGTTGGGAGAATTCTCTCAATTATAGACTATCCAGAAATTGGCTTTAAAACATAAGTCATAAGCGCTGTTACTCTGCTTAAGTGTGGCTGGAATCATGTTCGCTAACACACACACACACACACACACACACAGAGTGAAATTACTCCTTACTGAATGCTCTTAGAATGCTCTCTTTAAGGATAAAATATCCTCTCAAGTGTGGTGTGGAGTGTGAGTTCGGCGTACACTCACATTAACTAAAGCGGCGGCTCTGTTTACACTCAGCTGTCAGGGATGATCAGCTCACCGGCAACAAGGTGGGTAGGGTGGGATGGTGGAGGTGGAGGTGGGGTGGGGCAGTCGGGAATTTGTGGGATATTAAAGTTGCAGACAGAGAGAGAGAGACGGCGAGAGAGAAAAAGGGAATGAAAATGCGACAGACTATAAGGGATAATCTAACAGTGAAATATATGAGGAAGAAAGTACGTGAGACTGTCTGGTTGAGTCTGCGTGTGAGTGTGTGTGTGTGTGTGTGTGTGTGTGTGTGAGTGCAAACGAGTGAGTAAGCATGTGCGCATGTTAGAGCGAGAGGCAGACTGAGAGACATGCTTCTACCAGTGCTGAGGGCAGCAGGTTTTTGGCAGAAGCAGCGCTTTCGTGGGCGGAGGGTAGGAAAAAAAGGGGAGCGGAGGGTTGGAAGGGTGACGGGATGGAGGAGGAGGAGGAGGAGGAGGAGGAGATGGAGGAGAGAGGCTTTGGTGCCGGTGCCCGCCCATGCGGCGGTGGCAGGGTCATGTCAGGCTTGATTGGCTTCAGTCTTTGATGGAGGCTGACCTTGAGAGCTGGCCGCCTTTAACTGACTGTCTGCTGGGTGCACACCAGCCGGCCGCATTAACATCCACTGCCCCCTCGGCCACAGTCGGCAGGCAAGGCAGACACACACACACACACACACTCACACGTCCACGACCTATACACATGCACGCGAGCATACAAATGCGCACACATTCACACACACATCTACACATCTACGTGTGATTCTCTACCGGGATAGAGAATCACACGTAGGGGAGAGTGGGGTAAATAGTGCCAATTTTTACTTAAAGTGCCTTTAAAGCAAGGGGATTACAGTAATGCCTCCAACTAAAATATGCACATATAGTTTAGGGTGTTGTGCATCCCTGGGAACAATCACTTTGGATCTTATATAATCTGAAATATAGCTTTTGAAAAAAAAAGTGGTTCTGTGGCACAACTTGCCCTGGGTGTGGGGTAAATTGTGCCATTAGAGAGAACACACTGGGGTAAATTGTGCCATTGATAATTGAAGTAAAACAGATCATTTTAACCTCACAAATGATAATGCTATATAAAAGCAAAACAAATTCAATACAAAATTATTTATTTAACATTTATTTATTATTTTAATAAGATCACAGGCCACTTTTCTATAATGAGGCCTAGCGCCACATGAACACATACCCAGAACAAAATAAAAATTCCAATATGAGCACCTGCAAATCATCTTCATCTGAATCTGAATAGTTTTAGTGATCAATGGTAAGAAGACAATAAACAATAACAATAAAATACAATAAAGTAATATATAGTATATAATCACAAGTTGTTCCACTGCACAAATTACCCCAAGCCCACCATTTTGAAAAAAATGCCTCCCCCAGCTGTTTTGAGTTAACATCATGCTAACTGTATAGACTCATGGTGTAGCTTACTACACTAAAACCTGTGGGAACTGTTTTCAAAGTTTTCTATAATTGTTCAAACACAGAAATCAAAAAACCTTGATCATAGAAATTTTACTTTGGAGGACAAAAAAAATGTTTTTTGAACTGAAATGTGCTTACCTCTCAAGCCATGTGTCTCCCTTCTGTGCAGGATGAGTGAAATGGATGCCTCTTCAAAAATATGTGGTCACATGACCAACTTCTTCTATGGTTTTCTAGATAACAGGGGTGGCACTACTTGCCCCTTGGCACAAATTACCCCACTCTCCCCTACACGCAAACGGAAAGACATCACTCTGTGTCACTAAAAAACAGCATCCCTCAATTGAATTGAATCCTGGAAAATAAATAAATAAATAAACAGTTTTGTGTATGGATTAAGAAAAATTAGAGCTGAAGAACAGCATTTTCTCCTTTGATATCAAAATCGATACCTGTGTTTGTTCATGGGAATTCATATTAATTTGAGCTGGAGTTTGAAATTCTGCGGGGTTTAATGAGGCCGGCGCCTGAAAAAACTGATTGTGCATGGATTCAGAATTTTTAAGGCGCATCATCTCGATTTTTACTCATTTTAAGGAGAATTACAATAAGTCCAATCTTGAAAGCCCTAATGGAGAATTCATGAAGGAGAGTGGTGTGAGCTCTTATGTGTGTTTTTTAAATCGTAGTGCACACAGTTGTCAGTCGTGCATAGTATTAAGTAGATTGGGCGGTAACACACCTTAACTCAAGTACCAGAAAAGCCAAAGATTTAAAGATTACATTTTTATTTCAACACTGTCACTGCTTTACTCAGCTGCTACTTGTTAAAGACTTTTTTAGGATGCTGGTGTTGTCGTCTTTTGCTTGTCTCGTGACATTTTTTTTACAAGGCTGCAGACACCCCTGAGGTAACAGCAGGGATCAAACGTGGTCTGGTCTTTCTAGCACTGACCTGCATGTTTTCATTTCACTTTACACACAGGAACCCACTCCTCATGCGCGCGCACACGGCGACCTCCGATATCAAATTAATGAAATTCTTGCCTATTTGAAATTCACTCCCAATGGTGTCAAAATCATGTCATGGTGAATGTTCAGCAGAGCGAGGCCAGTGAGCCGTCTGTCTGTCATAGTGCTGCGTACATATGTTAGACAGCTTAATGGCAGCTGGCATTGTGGGAAGGATTTTCAGCACGGAGTATATTAGGTCAGAGGCCTGCCTTGTTCTTTAACACTTGACATATGTCTTTGCTGCTCGATTCTGGAGAATGAAGTTGTCCCCACAGCTGTGGTTCAACATCAGCAGCATCAACACTCAGCATGAGTGGGGCAAATTCTTCGGGGATCTTGTGCCACCAAGCGTCGAACAACACTGACAGTTTACTTGGTAACAAGTGGTGGCCTTCCAGCCGTGGAAGCGCTCCACAGACTTGATCCCTCACTTCTGTTGTAAGATAGTCTACAAATGGCAGGCTAAGATTGCGTCGCCGGCATTCCTCAGGAGATGCAGCTGGTGCGTTTGATCGCTTAGTCTGCTCGTTGTGGAGTGAGGCATTCAGGAATAACTTGTGCTTTTGCAGCGTGCGCACTTTCTCCCACATTCTCTCAAATGTTGTGTCTTCTTTTCTTTGCTCTCAAGCGCGCGTCATGAGGCTACTGCGAGCTTCTTGAGAGATCACCAGCTGGGTACTGTGCGCTGCAAACTTTAGTGACGTCAGCTAGTGCAGCAAACCCTGACTCACAATTAAACCGATGATGAAATCAAAAGACTCCACTGTGCAGAAGAGAGCCGATGCTGTGCTGCAGCCCTCGGGGTCCCCCTTTGTCTTTACACGGCCCATTGTAGCAAACATGTTCTCTGAGTTTTCAATGACAGCGCCAATACACGCGTCGTGCTGAGACCAGCGTGCATCAGAGAACTTCTGCAAAGGCTGATTTGTGCTGCTTTCACTTAAAAAAAAAAGCACTGGAGCCACTTGGAGGAGGCAGTTACAAACAAATATATGTCTTGAATGGCAAAAAATTAAGAAAAACTGTACATGCCAAGTATTCACAAAATGGAATAACTAATCTGTAGCAACCCTCAAGTTTCACTGAGCACAGGGGTCAGCTCAGAAAAAAAATGTGCAAATCTGTTTTCACAGCTTAGAAATCTGTGCATACGGTCTATAAACCATGCTCTCAGATTCATAATCCATGCCCTTGGATTAAAAATCCATGCCCAAGGATTTGTAAATCACACCCTCAATTTATTAATCTGTGCCTGAGTTGTTTAAGCGCATGGGTTGCAAATCTGAGGGCAAAGTTTACAAATACGTGGCCATGAATCCGTAATTCGAGGAATTTCACGGACTATGAATCCCGGAGCATGGATTATTAACCGACCGCGTAGATTTATGAACTGAGGTTACAGATTAACACATGGGTCTTTTTTTCTCAGCTGACCCCAGGTGGGCTCTGCAGGTCAAAAAGTCAAAACAGGACCGATATGGTTATTTTATAACTGCAAGCCTAAGCCCTAACCCTAAGATAACATTAACCCTTAGCCTAATTTAACCTGAAATCAAACCCTAAAGAGATGACCTTCAGAATATCAGCACTATGAAGGAATCTCTTTGATAGGAGTGCAAGAGCACACACACACACACACACACACACACATAGGAAAAGGAGAGTCATGCCATCTAGCAGTGAGTGAATCTGAAAGGATAGGCGGGACCTGTGGCCCCTGTGGTGGTGAAGGTCATCCGTCTGAATGGTTCCTGGAGGACACAGTAAAGTGATCCTGCCTTTAAAAAGCCCACCACCAGGACATCAGATGGTGTCCAGGGAGCAGCAGCCATGATGGCCCAGAGACACCACTGCACGCAGCCATTTGGGAGATTCGGTTTCACTATTAAACATGTGGTTTGTGGGAAATCCTTGAAAATAGCACATATGATCCATGTTCCCCCCTCGGCAATGTATATATACGCGAGAAGCAACACCAAGTAATGGATGGTTAGCTTGGAGCCAGGTATTTACCACCAAGGACAGGTAGGATTCTCAGTTTGATTCTAAGATGTATGGCCATTGTGTATCCTGACATATTGAACACTAAGGTTGTTTTTGAATTTAAATTAAAAAGTAAGTTCAGATATTGAAACTCTTTGTTGATATTTTGTGGAAAAATATGACCGGGAAAATGCTGCTTCTCCAATTTTCTTTCAGCATCTCTTCAAGGAATACAGCTTTTACTGTTAGATAAAGGGACCCCACAATTTGTCCTTCATTGATTGTGCAACTGCATTATTCAAGTGCATTTGCTTGTCTAAGACAAACACCACTTTTGATGCAATTTCTTATTCAGCTTTATGAAAGCCAGACTGCTTGATGACTGCTTTTGTTGTTAAGGGCCGCTGCTTTTTTCAAATTACGTGTATTTTGAGATTAAATGCCGATCAATTTTGTGAGTGTGTTCGTCCCTGCATTCAAACGTGACAAAAAAAAAAAAAAAAGAAAAACTGTGAAAGCCAAGAAACCTTTCTAGCTTCACTGAGAAAAAAAAAAATATCCAAGAGCTCCCTTACTTGGGTGCGCTGGCGGATGTGATGAGTCTAAAAACTGGATGAATTGCACCCATTAGCACCTGAACATCTTAGGATATAACAGCATCTTATGGTGTAAAGCCATATCTAAAGATAGGCCATATCTGTCTACAACTAAAAAAAAATTGACAAATTGCTCAGAAAACAGCTTTCTGCAATTTCATATTCTTCAAAACAGCCTTGAAAATTGAGTTTGTTTTCTTCTACCCCCAGGGCATGCATATATATAAAGTATATATATTTATATATGAAGCTGAGAATTGAACACGAGCGAGCGGTGACACATGCTGCACTCGCCAAGGTTACACAGTGTAACCATATTTTTGTATTATGTTTTAAGCATGTTGCACAACTGAGTCATGATTTTAAGACATACAGCAATAGAGATGACAATCCATAATAAGACGCTGGTGACAGCAGCAGTAATAGCAGCACCGATAATAACATACTTTGTTTTTTTGTCAGATATGGAAACTCTAACTTTAATCAAACCTGTATTAAGAAGGGATTTATTTCACCTGCTATTTTCCTCTGTTAGAAGGCTGATTTTTCTCCATGCTACGGTGACACAAATCACATTGCAATGGCTCAGAATAAAAGCATAATTCATTCTGAAATGCATTCATAAAATATATAGAGCCTCAAAATCTCATTTTGATGCATATTTTCTCACATTTGAGGGAAACAAGCCTCCAATTGAAAGTAATGTGTATGTTTTGTGTGAGAGCAGCGGTATTAATTTGTATGCGTTTAGTGATCTCCAGCCCACATGACTAAGGCTGAATGCTTGGATGAGGCTGAAGATGACACTACCGGACTTCAGTTACTAACCGATTAACTACCTGGCAGACTGGAAACACCAAGAAACGTTTTGCTTACAGTGATCCAATATTTTATTGACTCTCTTTAAACATCAAAAGCACTCCAGTGAACATCTCTTGAGTCGTGGTATTCAGCTCACAAGTCCATAGCTGGCTGATTTTAGCTGTCTTTCTATATTTAGGTGAGCAATCGCTCATTTAACAAAATGTATCACATATTCTCCTGTTTCTGAAAAAGTATTCATATTGGCTATCATGCCTTGTCTTTTGCTGATATTGTATTTTCTGGCACTAAGTTCCCTCCTCTGACCTAGACCCAGGAATGGCTGATTAAAATCCTGCATGGGATTCTTCAGTTTAGCCAACTCCTGGCTAATGAACAAGCCAGAGGCAGGTCTTCAAATCAGTGAATGTTCAGGTAAGAAAACTATAAAAGAAGGTAAGGACGTTATGTCACTCAGTGAATTTGCATGCACTTCAGTAATTGGGTTATACAAACCCACACGCCAGTTACCCAACTTCTGAACTGCCATGTCACCGAGACAGCAGGCTTCCATTTTGGGGTTAAAGCATTACAAAACCCCGATTATAGACCCTTTCTTGGATTTCTCTGTCTTTTTACAGTTACATGAGCACATGTGAGGGAAATGAGAGGGGATAAGGGAGGTAAAACCGTAAATACAATTAACACTGTACAATGCAGGGTGGAGTAAAAACCTGTCCGTTCAACTTAATGATTGAATGATTACATTTATGTAAGCATAAACACAGATTTTAAAAAAAAACAAAAAACACATATCTGCTAGAGCCTGCATCACTTATTAGTCCAACAAGGCTTGGATTGCACTGCAGGAAGAGTCTGAGAATTTCACGTTTTCATATCCCTTCAGGACGAGTAAATACGACTCACAAATGATTAATTTTTTGGGTGATGCAACGTATTCCTTTAAAGCTCACCCACCTAACAGCAGCAGTAGCGCTTTTTCCACTGCAGCCATTTCATCGCGGAATAGCAGGTAAACACAGGTGACGTTGGTAACATGAATGAAGGTTCAGTTCCATTCAGGTCTGAGGAGCCGGGGTCCTGCTGTTCATGCTGGCTACCTGGAACAGCAGTGCTACTCTTACATGAAACTGAACCCTCATTAATGTGTTTACCTGCTAGTTCATGTTGAAATAGCTGCTGTGAAAAAGGTCTACAGAAGCTTGTATTATTAACTGTTGTTGTTGAAGTGGTGTTAGCAGAACACTATAGTGATAAGCAGCAGTAGTTTTAACCACAGAAGTGGCTTTTTTAAAGAAATTATAGCAACAAGTTTTTTTTTTTTTTAATGTATTTGTTGTATTGATTTTATGTGGGTGCATATATATTGTATTCTTAGGAGAACAAACTTTTAACATTTTATTAAGATATAATTATTTATTAGTTTTGATTTGTAACAGAATAGAGGGAAAGAAGGCAACAACAGGCTAAAAGGAAATTTGGACACAGATCTTAGTGCAGAGATCGCTTTGGGCAGGGTGGCTGAGATTTGGGCCTTAAAAGTCAGTGTTTTTGTGCAACTAGACTGGTCTAAGAGCAGGACTAAAACTAGTTCAGCACTGCTGACAAGTCTAAACCCTTCAGTCAGCCCTCAAGTAGTGAAGCAAATTTCTCAGATGTGTACATTTTGGGACATTCTGCGACCTCGTTCCTCACACTAAAAGGCTTCAGGTCTGTGGATCGACGTTAGACAAAGCGGCATCAGACAAAACTCCACACAAAGGAGACCTCTGGGGTCCAAGGAACGATATTGTTGTGTCTGATGTCTGAGAACTGAAGCCGCGGTCTGGGGATGTCCTAAAATGTCCACCGTGCCCCTGCTGTGTCCCCCGTGCTCATTCCAGTTTCACAACATGGACACGGAACTTTGTTTGATGTTGAGAAGCACAGATAATTCTCTGTGCACTCTGAGCTCGTCCCTGAACAAGCCCCACAGATCTCTTGCTGCCATGTGCTGTTCATGTTACATACTTTTTTCTCTCCAAAAAAAATGCGGTCTCTTTTGTGCGTGCTGGCTGGCTGAATTTTCACCACAGCAATATGGACATGGGCACGCGGTTTGCAGTGTGCGCACAAATCCCATAACAGGCCTTTACGGGTAAAATAAAGAATGAAAGACATGAAATTCATGAGTATACGCAAAAAAAAGCTTAGAAACACGTGATTTTTTTCAAGTGTGTTTCTAGCAACCACCCCCACCCCCCCACCACCCCACTGCAAACCTTTCTCTGCTCGTCTCTTGGGTCTAAAAATAGAGATAGAGAAGCTGGTGAGAGTGAGTGAGAGCAAGAAAGAGAAACATTTCATGTTGGCACATTGTCAGTTCATCTTTGTTTTTCGTTTTTTTTTTTTTTTTTTTTTTTTGTGCTGATTTTTCCAATTATGGCTGAGTGACTTGTATTGTAGCAAATGTGAGAGTGGTGGCGCTCATTTCACTGCTGACAGGAGTTAATGAGCTTTTTTTTTTTTTTTTTCCCCCTCCTGTTCATGTGATTTCTGCAAGAGACAGAGCAGATGAAAGTCAAGAAAGCTGTTGGAGACGACGCTTTCCAGAAACCTCTAATTGTGATCACACTGCATCTTCATTTGTTCTTTTTTTTAAGAAACCTGTAAATCCTGAAGATCCTTCATTTTAAAATCTTTAATGTAAAATGTGTTTGTAACCCAGTAACATGCATGCATGCATATAAAAATATTCTCCTACCTCCCTCTGTCTTATTTAAACCGTACCTGCCTAGCAGCCTTATTACCACTGAGCAGGTTGGGTGGTGGGACTATAGCACACGCATCTCCCCAGAAATATGGAACAAAAAGATTTTACTGTTCTCAATTTGTCTTCTGCCTTGCAAGCAATTATGAAATGAGTAAAGAGACATAAATCAGCCAATAAAAACATTACAAAAAGATTTAAAAGAAAGACATAAAAGCAGCCAATGCAAAAACAGTTTGCCTCAGAATTTCTTTCTTCAGGTTGGAAAAGCATTAAGACAACTCTCCACTGTTTTATGCACTGCAAAAAGTCAAAATCTTACCAAGATTATTTGTCTTATTTCAAGTAAAAATGTCTTATTTCTAGTCAAAATATCTCATTACATTTAAAATAAGACATGATCAGCTCAGAAATAACTTGTTTTTAGACAATTTTCACTTGTTTCAACTTGTTTCAAGTGAAAATTTACTTGAACAAACAAATTTTGCCAATGGAACAAGCAAATTTTTACTTGTTCACTTGTGTCACAAGTAAAAATTTGCTGGTTCCATTGGCAAAATTTGTTTCTTGTTTCAAGCTAATTTTCACTCATTTCAAGTAGATTTTCACTTGAAACAAGCGAAAATTGTCTAAAGACAAGTTATTTCTGAGCTGATCATGTCTTATTTTAAATGTAATGAGATATTTTGACTAGAAATAAGACATTTTTATTTGAAATAAGACAAATAATCTTGGTAAGATTTTGAGTGTTTGCAGTGTGTGTATTGCATATGTATTGTTTTGTGTTGCTGCAAGCTGCCATTTTCAGTTGCCCTTTAAGGGATTAATACAGTTGTGGTGAATTTAGAATCCTGACTCTTGAAACCCGTGATAATGATAAACATAACCATGACATATCCACGCATACTTGAGTAGAATCTGATAAAAAAAAAAAATGTCTAACTGGAATTTATTCAGATTAAGGGCTTCTAAATCCCACTGGCAATCACTATAGCGCTGATCGATTCTACACTAAATATGTAATCAAAGAAACGGCGTCATATCCCTCATATTGAAGGCGGATGACGCAAACTGGCCGATAATCTGATTTGTAGTGCAAGGCCAGTGTCAGTCCCATATATTGATCCACCCCTTAATGAACAGTCTTGAGCCACTTGTCAACAACGGCGCAATTCCCACCAACCCCTCCGACAGAAACCTGGATGACTTCCTGCTGAGGGCCTCGGTATCAATCACCATATTAGAGGATGGCACGGCACATGGAGATGAATCGTCTTTTCAGAGGGACAGTCCTGTGTGTCCTCTACCCTCCCTCCCCTCAGCCCCACACCCTGGGGAGGTACAGGAAATGTTGTAGGGGGGTGGATGGGGGGTGAGGCGCACATCAAGCCCCAATGATTAAGAGTCCACCGCCAGTGTCAGCCTCCCCGTCACACAGCCTTTTGCCTCCCCCCTTGCCTCTCTCAACCATCCCGGCCTGGTAGAGTGTGAACCCTCCCCTGCTGCCTTGGTATGAGTGTGTGTGTGTGTGTGGGGAAGGGCAAGGAGGTTGGGTGGGTGGTTGGGGGGGGGGCACGCTACCCGTCATCCCCCCTGATGGATGGGGGACATTACGGCTCTTGGGGACAGGTGCCATCGACGATTAAAGGCCCCAGCCAGTGGCTTGGAAAGAATGGAAGTGGAAAGAGGAGAGGGGAAGGAAAGGGAAACTGTTGCCGCAGAACGAGTAAACACAAACGCTGCGGGGAAAGCAAACCTGAAACGAGCGGCGAGGAGGGGGAGGAGGAGGAGGAGGAGGAGGAGGAGGAGGGAGTACAGGGGAGATAGATGGCGAGAGCAGTTTTGTTTCCGAGTGTTTGGACTTGAAATGGGATGCCAGTGCATATGTACCGCAATGGCAATCGCGCAGGGTAACATATTTACCGCCGGGACAGAAATAGACCAGCGTGTGTCTCGTGGCCTCATTTTCCACTGCACCTTACCTTCGTCTGCCCTCTCTCTTTCACCGTAACAGACACCTGTCCCCCTTTTCTGTCTGTTAGAGTCCTGCAGCTATCAGCCGTCCGCCCGGCCACTCTTCCCTGCGCTGTGTTGATGACATTTGTTTCCTAACCCTGTCAGCTGGCCGAGGGCGCCGGCACCGCACACCTCCCACACCTGTCCGTCATTGGCTCTCCTTCCTTCCTGCCCTGTCAAGCGCAACATCACGCCACTGTCTACACTGCAAAAACGTCAAAAATGTCTTATTCCTAGTCAGAATATCTCATTACACTTAAAATAAGACACGATCACCTCAGAAGTAAATTGTGTTTAGACAATTTTCACTTGTTTCAAGTAAAAATTCACTTGAAACAAGTGAAAATCTGCTTGTTTCATTGGCAAAATTTGCCAGTGGAAAAAGTGAAAATTCACTTGAAATAAGTGAAAATTAGCTAGAAACAAGAAACAAATTTTGCCAATGAAACAAGCAAATTTTCACTTGAAACAAGAGACAATTCTCTAAAAACAAGTTACTTCTGAGGTGATCATGTCTTATTTTAAGTGTAATGAGATATTTTGACTAGGAATAAGACATTTTTGACTGAAATAAGACAAATGATCTTGAGTTTTTGCAGTGTAGTAGCTGGTCCCCCGAAACTGTTTGGAATTCATTTCAAGTGTCCACGGGTTCAGCCTGTGCCCCGCCGAGGTTGCCATTTGCAGGGATTGTCGGCATCACCTGTACATCACGAGTGCGCTTCATTTCAGCCTCCCTCCTCGGCGTGAAAGACAAGGACCTGCACATTTCTCTGACGCGGCAAACTAGCAGCCATTGTGGCAGGCGTTGTCATATCCCTCACATGAGACCCTCCATTCCTAGATAATGATCAGTGCTGCTAAAATGAACCTCTACGGATGGAGACGTAAAAAAAAAAAAAAAAAATGCCTCCGTTCTCATTTTCATTATCCATTGGTGATGGGAGGACGGAGCCGTAGTGAGAGAGGGAAAAAAGTGTGGGAGAAAAACGGCGACACAGGAGCGCTGGAAAGCCTTCCACTGGGGATAGACCGCTCTTTGTTGATGCCAAGTTCAACAGACTGATTGTGGAATTGAATCTCGAGGGGACCAAGGCAAGGAATAATAGGGCCCAGCTGAGAGAATGGAGCCACACTTCAGGTTTCACATCACTGCCGAGTGAAATGTACTGCCATCAGCAGGAAAAAAAAAAAAAAGAAAAAAAAAAAAAGAAAGGAGCAGTATGGACCAATGTCTACCTCTGTAATACTAGTGATTATCTGGAAATTGTCTTGACAATGTAGCTATAATTTGCTTTGTAATGACTGAAAATAGCTGGGGATGAGTCCTCCCAGATTGCTATGTTATCAAAAATCGCTCTTGTAAAAAAAAAAAAAAAAAAAAAAAAAAACATATTCACATTTGCAAACAGCAGGGGGAACCACTTCATCAAACCAACCTTGCCTCCTATTTCTGCTGTAGCTCTCCCTCTGATCCCTCCATTTTTCCCTCCATCTTTTTTTTTTTTTTCCCCCAGCAAGGGCCCAATCCTTCAGTGTTTACTGTTATAATGTTTAATGTTTGCTCATCTGCTTACCCATAATCCTTCAGCATACATTCCCTCTCATTCTTGGCCTCTATATTAAGGCTCTGTCGTCATTGAAGGATTAACTCCTCTGAACTTCTTGGGGATGATACAGAGCTAAAACATACCACTAAACTACGCCAGGCTGTCATACCCACCACGATGTCTCTCGAGAGTGTGTGTGCTGTATGCGTGTGTGATTTCTCTATATCTCTGTGTGTATTTTTTTTTTTTTTTTTTGTCTGCTCTCTCCAGGGAATTCTCTTATGGACCAACCAGCGACTACAGACTCTTCTTAGACTTCCAGTCGCACTTTGATAGAGACTTTAAAAAAACACCATTAACCAGCATCAACAGTTGTTCCTTTCAAGCGCACATGAAGCGTCCCGTTGACTTTTTTTCAACCTTTTTTGAACCCAAAGGCAGCGTATCACACCGTGGACCAAAAAAAAACATACGTTAGTCCTCGAAACTACGCCGAAGTTTCCGGCTACCAAGTGCTGACTTATCTCCCAAACCGAATGGACGCCCCAAACCGAAACTTTTACGGTCGTTCTCTACCTTTAAAACTATGTATCCCACCTAATTATAATGAAAAGAGTGTTCCCCTCCACTCGTCCGCGTCTGATAGGCTGTCATGTGGGCTTCTGCTTCCTCTTGAAAGTGTCCCTTTATCAGTGAATCCTCACAGATACTGCTCTGAGCCTCTTGCCAGCTTATCTCTGTTAGACCGTTAATTAGCACCAAGTGCAGCAATTACACTCGAATATCCTGAGCAACAAAGACACAAAAGACAGCCCCGTACCTACCCCCACCCTGCCTTAGCCTGGCCTTAAAACTAGACCGGCTCCCACAAATGATGGGAAGGAGAGAGGGGGCGAGGAGAACGAAATGAGGAAGGGAGGTTTTTGAGCAACACAAAGACAGAACTCGGATAAGACTCTGTTGTCGTTTTTAATTGGTTTGTCTCTCCTGAGAGGAGCCCCAAATCTGCAAGGTTTTAGATTGTGAGGCTTGTCCTGTGTATATATATGTGTGTGTTTGTGCGCATATTCATGTGTGTGTGTGAGAGCGCACATGCATGCTTTTCAGCGTGCGCGGAAGCACAATCACCAGCTCAAAGTGGCGTGAGATCGACACTGGCGGCGTCCTCTGCGGGGACGGTTAGCCACGCTGTGAACTCGTGATCGGCCGTTTGTCGCAGGACTCCGGGATGAAGTCGAAAATAATTCGTCCTAAACGGGTTGCGTCTGGGAGGGCGGAGGTGCGCGCGAGGCCGCTGCTGCTGACATTTCCGGCTGGGACGGCTTATTGAATGCAGAGACAGGATGTTGAACTTGACCATGGAAGCTCTTTGAGAAATGTTGGGGCTGCTTTATTTTTTATTAATTTATTTATTTTTGCTCCTCCAGAGTTTTAAAGGGACAGATTACACATTTTGAAAAATTTGATATTATTCACATCTGGGAAGATCCAGTAACTTCTGCAATTCCTGCATCACTCCGAGTCAGTGGAGCAGAGAGATAGATTGCTTAAGTGTGCTACCATTTTTTTTCACTGATTATATGCATGCATGTCCAAAAATAACAAAAAAAAAAAAAAAAATTTCATGCACCTGCACCTTTTTTGTATGATCAATGCTATTTCATTATTTCATCAAACTCAAACTTTGTTTATGTAACAATTTGAGTGGATTAAGGTGGTTATTTTGAAGAATGTTAGCTGGGGGGAAGTCCACCTCAATGGCAGGAGGCTAACAGTTAGCATTTGGAGCATCCAGCCAGTATCCAGCGCTCAGTAACAAAGAGAGGAAGATAGCACCACTACTGGGAGGGGGAAGTGAAATAATATATATATTTCTTTCAAAATGGTTGAACTACCTCTTTAAAGCCCCCAGGAAAAAAGCTCGGTGTAAAAATACATTCATTTTATCCACTGAAATCTCAAAATTGGGTTGCAATAAAGAGGACAGTCCCACGTCTCCTAATTGGGACACCATCGATTTATCCACTTTGTCCAGATGACACCTGGTGAAGGGTGTGATCGCCAACGCAAACTCCCATGTGCCACAAGTGTCACGTCAGGGTCCTCACAAGAAGGAAAACAAGGTGGCAAAAACGTTCTTCAGCGTCAGGCCTTTTCAACTCTGATTACAGTTGGGATTAGTGAAGATCCTCACAAACACAGCCATACAAATGAGTGTGTGTCTTTTTTGTGTGTGTGTGTGTGTGTGTGTGAATGCAAGCCGCATGGATCCCGCTCCGCTGCATTTGTCTGTACTGGCGAGGCCTCGGGCGTTCGCTCGTTCTCCCCACATGCACAATTGGCTGCTCCACAAACAGCTGACTAGACACAGCAACCAGGAAACTGGCAACCATCTGGCGCCATTGGGGATCCAGCTTTCCCATACAGCATTCATCACGAGCAGCGTAACTCCATAGGGTAAAGCATCGGTGGAAATTAGCATGTAGCCCATAATGTAAAATGGTCCTTGCGCTGGTTGGGAATTACTTTTAATCCCCAAGGGTCTTGATAATCTACATTAAACAGCAGCTGTGGCGATGGGGTGTTTGTATATCAGACATCAAAAAGGCAGTCGTGATGAGCCTTTTATCCTTCCAACCACTGAGCTACACTAAACATCTGGCTGCTTATAGTTATCACAACGCTGAAGATCTTGACATAATACTCAAAAGTGAGGCGTAACAATGTCTTTTTGCAATTACCCATTTTATCTCTTGAGAGCACAGCGTTACTAGGACTTTTTTTCTGGCACAAACAAAGCATTGGGTGTTGGTCTTATTTTTTTTTTTTTGTTGTTGGTTTCCACTCCATGCCTGACCCCCAGCAGAGAAGAAAGAGGCTGATGTGTGATGGAAACCGCTCAGGAGCCGGGGACTCCAGGAGGTTGTATCAAATGTGACAAGGTAGTACAAGGTCAGTGTACTGCCACTGTGCTCTCATTGTAAGAAAAAGTAATCTGTGTTGCCACAAAAGCAGTATTGGTTTGAAAATGATGCTTATTGAAAGAGGCTGAGCACCCTTACCAGCATTAAAGAGAGAATGTACCCTTGGATTTTCTACACTCCCACTTATAATCAGTCTGGGATGCTCAGCATATTCCAGGAGTTATTTTGTGATGAAGTGTTGCAATTTACTTTTTTTGGGTGTAATCGCGTTCCCTCAAATTGCCTCGCCTACGTCGGCCTCAGATATTAATTCACTGCATTTCCCAGAATGCCTTTTGACAAGCCCCAGAAAACAATCGGGAACTTGTTGCCTTCAGCTGTTGGTGCAAAGAGCACCAAACGAGAGATTTTTTTTTTTTTTTTTCGCCTCTCATACCCAAACCCCGAAGCTCATCATGTCTTTTAACTGAGTTGCATTTTGGCCGATTGAGTCGACTGTCATGGGAGGAATTGATATCTCTTCCCTTTCTCTCCTCCTGGTAGATTTCTCGCTGTGTCGAAATTGAGCGTCAGCGCAAAACAGAGAATCTAGAATGAAGCGCCTTGCTATTTGATTCTTAACGACTGTTACCAAAACCTGACATTTACCAGTGATATTTGAGATCGCTGAAAAAATTGTCTGCTATCAAACTCCGCTGTGGCTGCGCTGGAAAACTGGATCTCGGCGTCATGCGTGTCACGTTGGATGAGCGAAACACACCACCGAAGGGGAAAAAAAGGGCCCAGAAGATCACGATACATCATTTAAATCAAGTGTTTAATGGTCAATTCTTTAATTTAGGCACTTTTGGCTGTTGCTGTTCTTGTCAAAACTCATCAAAAATGTGAGAAGTAAAATGTAAGGCAAAAATACCCAGAGAACATTTCGCCACAGGGACAACACAGAGCAATGCGATGTGGTCATTTCCTCCCTAACAGCTGTTTTACACCACTGATTCGGTAACTTAATCCATTTCCTCTGTCTGGTGTGTTTCCTTAATGACTGTAATCACGACCTTTTGTGGATCCTACAGCTCCAGCTCTTCCCACACAGTCCTCTCCAGCCTCCTCTTTGCCTGCACATTAATTTGCCCTTACGGGAATCAAACCTTATTATATGTGAAGGTCACACCATTATCCCCCCGGCAGCCTGAATCAAAATATTCACACCAACTTCTTCTTGAATGTGGCGCCGCGACCGAGGAGTCAAATTATTGTCTTTGCCACTGATGAAACCGAAAGGCAGGCAACCAAGCAGACATATCCAAGGGAGAGAGGAGGAGGAGGAGGAGGAGGAGGAGGAGGGTAAAAGCTCGCACACTAAAAAGCCTTAGGTTAAAGATTGAAAATAGAACTTCACAACGGCAGCTGTGAAAGATATCCACAGTATTTTCGGGAGCGTGGCGGCTGGGGAGGCACGCAAGCAGGGGGAGAGGGTTGCGAGAGGAGGAACAAGAGTGTCACATCCATTTGTAACTCCCACTGTGAAGTCAGGATGCTGGCGGGGGCTCGCCAACTGTGCACAGCGACGTTGATGGATGCAGGTGAGTGCCCCGACTTTCTCCCCCAAATACTCATCGGCGAAGACGTATCCGTTGCCGTTTCCACATGAACCCATAACCAGCGTGGCAAGCCGGAGCTTTGAGGGCGAGTGAAGGATGAGTAAATGGGCCGGCAGGATGGGATGAGGAAGATGAAGATGGGTGGAAAGGTGAGAATAGAGTGAGGAATCAGAGTGAAAGAGAAAGAGTGGCGTCATCACGGTGGAGACAACAGGACAGGAGAAACCGAATTAAAAAAGTTCCCCCATCTCTTCCCCCTCTGGAGCCGAACTTCCTCCCTCAATCCTGTTTAAATATTGAGGGTTTGTAATTAAAAGGTGACGGAGTGGGGCACCACGGGGGGACGGCGGCTGTATTGACTGAGGAGTGACAAAGTATCACCCGCTCCAGCTCGGAGCCTGCGTCGAAGGAGGTGTTCGGGGATCTGGGGGCGATGCGTGTCTGGATGCGGAGATGTTTTCATCTGTTTATGTCTCAGCGAGAGCTCCGTCAGCCTCCCGGGGGCGCGTTGACGGATTTGAGAGCAAGAGCCCAGTGTGGCTAGATATGTATTCGGAGTGTTTACGTATTGCTTAATTTGTTACGTTCACCCACGCGGGATCGAAGTCTCGCTGAGAGATGACTGGCGTGTGAGAAGGGCGGAGGAAAAGTCAGCGTTTTACGGTGTATTCTATGTGGCGCGATATCAATCCACCTGCCCTCGCGCAAGCAATTCTGCCCCGGAATCACGCAGGGAAATTATTCTCTGTGTGCCAACCGAGCGGCGGAGTTGTTTGTCATTTATCTTCTTCCATGTGCATTGATTTTACGCTTGAAGAAGGACTCCTCCATTGTTGTTGTACAAACACGCGAGGGTGACACTTCTCCTCGACAGCAGCCACCGAGCCAGATGGTGGCATGTCAGGGGTCAGGCACACTCACCACTTCCAGACAACAAGCTCAATTATTGATACAGTAATTTTCCTCTTGTATCGACTAATCCTGCGGCGCCTCCTCATGAAACAAAAGGGGCTGCCTTGGAAAATGCGCTTGATGAGATGCAACGGAGAGGGATGCCTGCTCAACCTGAGCCGTGTACATTTCTTAAAAATCAGAGCCGCAGTTGTGAAACAGGCAGGGATATTGTATTGGATCCTAACCTTCATTAATCATACATGCCTTTGAGTAAATTCACAGCTCAATAGATTTAATATGAGATGCACTGGTAGGCCCAGGCACTCTATGTGCCTCATATATACCAGTGTAAGAGATCATTATGGAAATTCTCAGAGGGAGGTGAACTTTAATAACTGCTCAAAATAAATCAAGAGGCGATATGAAAATTGACAGGCGTTTCTCCCCCTCCAGACTTCAGGTGGAGTATGGGATTGAAACAACACCAAGCGTCAGGACATCTCAAGTAATATTGCTTCTTCAGGGAGATTCTGATTATGCAGGTTCGAATATTATGTGCCACTGCTTTGGGTAATCATGTAGCGCTGCCGCCGCGCTACTACCGCAATAAATCAACGCTTATGATTATGACTCAGGAGGAAATCATTGACACCCATGCATCCGGAACACAGCGTGCGACATTCATGCATATTTAGTGCGAACACTTCAGTCTGTCACGCGCCTCGCTCATCAGAGGAATTCAGAGCAACATATGTGATTGTGTGACAAGATGTATATCGGATGCTGACAGCAAAACTGGGACAAAACACAGATGACTTTTACAAACAAATCCAAGATGACCTTAGTGCGCGGATGCAAACGCAGCTCCGTGTAATTTCACCGCTACTTGCTCAGGAGTTTGTTTCTCCCAAAGTTCGCAGAGCGTATTAGTGCTTCACGCCCGCTCGATTGGTTTGGACTTTTCAGTTTGATCCAAACCAACATTACTGGTCTGAAACATGCCCTGGACCGTCGCCCGGACCAAGCAGCCAAACCTTGGTCAAAAAAAAAAAAAAAAAAAAAAAGGTCACTCAATCAATGGTTCCATTTGTTTCTAGTGTGAAAACATTTTTTGGATGGTTTGGACAGAACGTCAGAAAGATATGAGCCGCGGTAGCGCTTGGGGAGAGGAGCACTGCAAAAACTCAAAATCTTACCAAGATTATTTGTCTTATTTCAAGTCAAAAATGTCTTATTTCTAGTCAAAATATCTCATTACACTTAAAATAAGACATGATCACCTCAGAAGTAACTTGTTTTTAGACAATTGTCTCTTGTTTCAAGTGAAAATTTGCTTGAAACAAGTGAAAATTTGCTTGTTTCATTGGCAAAATTTGTTTCTTGTTTCTAGCTAATTTTCACTTATTTCAAGTGAATTTTCACTTTTTCCACTGGCAAATTTTGCCAATGAAACAAGCAAATTTTCACTTGAAACAAGTGAATTTTCACTTGAAACAAGTGAAAATTGTCTAAAAACAAGTTACTTCTGAGGTGATCATGTCTTATTGTAAGTGTAATGAGAGATTTTGACTAGGAATAAGACATTTTTGACTTGAAATAAGACAAATAATCTTGGTAAGATTTTGCGTTTTTGCAGTGAGGAGACCAGGTTATTAATTGAAATACGGTCCGATAACATAAAAAGTCAACTGGAAAAGACTCATAAAAACGCTGGCACTTTCCTGGTATTTTTGGAGACAATGAGAGAGAGAGAGAGGATATGAAAGCGTAGGAGAGCGGTGCCACTTGAAGATAAACCACAGCAGCAGTATACAAACTGTTGTAGTATATCCCAGTTCTACACAGTAGCAGGCAAGGTTACTGTGTACCTTTTTCACATACCATTTCAATGGACAGAATCCATTCATTTTGTATGAAGCTTTTTTTTTTTTATCGTAACAAATAATATGTATTTATTGTGAATCATTTTCAGGAACATGCTGTGGAAAATTTGATGACTTGCATGGGTCTCAAACGGTATTTCATGTGTAGCTACTGCCATTTTGTGACACACTGCATTACTAGAATGACTGAAATAGAGTATTACTGAATTTATCACATTGAAGCGATGGAAATTTATATTTTACTTTTTTCTCCATTAATTCAAACAGCAATAAAAGGCTATACAAACCGAACTGCCAACAAGCCGACATCAGACGAACGCCTGTCTTCAACCAATTAATGTCAAATTTAGAAAGACACAGCCCACGTAGGTGATGACAACAGGACGTAATTTAGTGCGCTTGCTAATTAATAATTGATCATTGCAATATGAGATCAAAACTAACTGGATCAAATGTGTGCAATGCCACAAAAACATGAACCTTGGTTGAGACGTTCAGGTGGGAAGAGACCCTAAAATGCACATATACGCTCTGTGCATGAAAACACTATGAATGCATGACATGAAAGACACATGGCGAGACAACAGACAGCAGTTTGACACTGAATCACCTGTTTGATTGTGATATTGAAGTAATTTATTAATTGTGTATAGGGTTATACAGTTTGAGCCCACAGTCTGCGTTTGGCTGTTCATGCTTGTTTCACTCAGTTTTATGAAGGGGGCTGCTTTTCCAGTCCAAATCAGCTGTGTTTACTTGTGTGGAATTGTATCAACAGCTATAATATGAGCGAGTAGCTGCTAGGACTATCGGCTCAAGTGAGCTTTCTGCTCTCACGTCTTTTTCTTTTCTTTTCTTTTCTTTTTGCTCTGAGATTGAATTGGCAATTGTGAGTTACATTCACATCGTAATGTTGTGGGAATGTGTTTTCTGCAATGGAAAACACAAAGCGTAGGGAATTCAAAATATATTCTCCTTGTCACTTTGCCATATTTTCCAATTTATTTGGATTCTTTTGCTAAGGGAGTATTTGTCATTTATTTATGCCCCGGTCTCTGGTTGCAGCTAACTACCACATGAGGAGGATATGGCTCAGTGAGAAAAATACTGGAGGAATTGTAAAAAAAGATGGCCACATCAGTGAGATTAGTAAATCAAGCGGCTCTCTGCGGCGCTGTGGAGGCTGCACATAACTAACCACTCGACTGAAGGCCGCCATTTTTTTGTGCCTGGTGCGTTTCATCCTCAACCATGGATAAAATGCAAAGAGGATGACAAGGCCAGGCTGGTGTGTGCGCGAATGTTTGTGTGCACGCCGCCTGCTTGCCTGTCTTTACCCATCATCCGGCCTCATTACAAACTTGCAGAAAGGGGTAATAGGGAGAAAATATTACGGGTCACATTGCAGGGTCCAACTAGCTCAGCTCAGTTCTGAGTCATCATCAACTTAATAGTCTTGTTATAATAAATAGAATTGACTTCCTTTTGGTGCTGCATTGAAAGAATATTTGTTGTACTTCATGGGTGTAGATTTCAGGGGATGGTGGATATGCAGTTAACTTAAATAGTTTAAGAAATAATAGGTAATAGTATTAACATTTCTTTATTTGCAGATGTGTCCCCTGTCTCCCTCCAGTGCTTAAGTGAAACCTAAGCCCCGCCTCAGTCGACCAAATGCAGGGGGTCATTAAAATGTCATTCATAAAGTAAGTAAAGTATCTATTCACCCCTTTTCAACAAGAAAGCCGCTAATAATAAAGCGACAAGTCTCTGTCATGACCCGTCTTGCTGCCTTATCATCAAAGACTTACAATAGGGTTTTAAAAGGAGACGAAATATAGTTTTAACTTCCAACTGCAGAGCCCTTGGGGGATTTGATGGAAGAGCTGACAAGCGGTGACCCACAAACTTCCAGGACTGTCCCTGTAGGCGCAGGGGTGAGCGCTAAGCAGGCAGAGTGAGGGACCCTATTTGAGTTGGTGGAAGGCGATAAGGCTTGGATTCTGACTCACACATTTACAGTCTCGGTTATTGAAAAGCAGGGTCACTTCGCTCAGACAAGCTTTAGATGGAGATGGTGGGCTTGAAGGAAAAGAAATGAATTAAGAAATGTCTTGTCTTTGTCTCAGCCTGGTTGGAATTTCAAGGACGTTTGCCGGCGACGCTATTCAAGAAAAGCACTTAAAAACAAAATCCGTCAGTCCTGCCGTTTTGAAGTCCTGCTATTTTGAACTTATACACCTGCGTCGTAAGTGTTTGACACTCTAAAAATGCAGAAAGCCTTGATTTACTGGCGCGATTATGTTCCTTTATTGCCTCTTCTCTCTCTACTCTGCAAAATATAGTGGCAGTAAAGGAATGGTTTTCAATGCAATGTCCCAACGGATAGGTACCCTATATTGGTTCAGAACTGCAGAGATCAGTCAAACAGCGGGCCACAAAAAAACACACGGGGAAGAGGTTGGGGTGGGGTGGGGGGGTGGGGGATGCACTGCTCCACACAGCAGCTCGGGCTGTGCCGGTATTTACAGTCGTTGCTCAATATTAAAACACATTATGATAAGCGAGTTGTCATTTTAGAGTATTTATGAGCAATATATTCTCATCTCATCCCAACTCAGTCCTCAAGATTATATACATTATGCCTGCGCACTGAATCTCTAACATTTTTGAAAAACTGGTCTGTCGGATTCAGCAGGGATAATTCTAAAATCAGCCATCACACTAATACATCGCAAATATTATACTTATCTCTTATTTGTTTTCCATTTGTTATTTGCACATCCTTTCATAAGTGGTGCCACTCAAGCCACGACTGTGTTGCAAATCCAACTTATTTCCAAGGTGTTATGCTGTCATGATTTTTTTGAGTTGCAATGGAAAGGTAATTCAGTTTGGTCTTGGAAAGAAAAAAAGTATGCATGTACAGTACAGGCCAAAAGTTTGGACACACCTTCTCATTCAATGCGTTTTCTTTATTTTCATGACTATTTACATTGTAGATTCTCACTGAAGGAATCAAAACTATGAATGAACACATGTGGAGTTATGTACTTAACAAAAAAAGGTGAAATAACTGAAAACATGTTTTATATTCTAGTTTCTTCAAAATAGCCACCCTTTGCTCTGATTACTGCTTTGCACACTCTTGGCATTCTCTCCATGAGCTTCAAGAGGTAGTCACCTGAAATGGTTTTCACTTCACAGGTGTGCCTTATCAGGGTTAATTAGTGGAATTTCTTGCTTTATCAATAGGGTTGGGACCATCAGTTGTGTTGTGCAGAAGTCAGGTTACTACACAGCCGACAGCCCTATTGGACAACTGTTAAAATTCATATTCAACTCAACTCAACTCAAACTTTATTTATAGAGCACATTTAAAACAACCGGGGTTGACCAAAGTGCTGTACAGATTAAAAGCAGCACAGATGATAGCAATAATTACAATAAATAAAATAAATACTAAAAATACAAAAAAATAAAATAAAATAAAATACTAAAAATACATAAACACATACTATAAAACAGAATAAAACAAATTAAAATTAAATAAAAAATTTAAAAAATTTGCCAATAGTCCACTTAGACTCGATTAAAAGCCAGGGAGAAGAGGTGTGTTTTTAGCAAGGATTTAAAAACCTCAATCGATCCCGCGGAGCGGATGTGCCAGGGCAAATTGTTCCAGAGCCTAGGGGCCGCTGCCACAAAGGCTCGGTCACCTTTGGATCTTAGTCTCGTTCTGGGGGTGACCAGTAACAGCTGATTGGATATTATGGCCAAACTTTTGGCCTCTACTGTATTTGAAACTGAATGTTATAGTTTGAAACCAGGGAAGTTCCTAAGGTCCTGTAAATATAATCAGCAATTGCAACTGAATTTAATTTATTGCAGTAACTTTCAGTGATTTGGTTTGATTAAAATATCAAGCCTGGCCAGCTTGCTTGTCACTGAACTCAACTTGACATCATTTATACGTTCAAGCCCAGACAACTTTGTGTTTTTCAGCTGTGAGGGGCCAGTGCTATTGATAAATAACTCGACAAACTGAAAAAGCGATTGAAATTTTAAATTGACTACAGTGTCAAGTTAATGAAACTTGATCAATTCCACAGTGATGCATTTGTTATTTTTAGACTGGGGACTTTTTCACTCTCCAGGCTCTTAATTGCCACACCAGTGGTTATTTTAGCTGAGACAGGATGAGTTCATTTCTCAAAATATAAATTAAATCAGTTTGCTCGAGCTGTTTCAATTGCCAGTTCAATTTAACCTTTCAAATTAAAAGTAAGCACCAAGAAAAAAAAAAAATCTCAGATTGAAATGTCTGATGTTAGCTCTTGTGGATGTCTACTTGTTATATCATGTGAGCATCCCTCATTATGAGGAACATTTGAGAGAAAAAATATGATAAATAGAAAAAGACATACTATGTACATACTATGTTTCTTAAGATGGAATGAACTACTTATCGCATACAGCGGTGCAAGTGAACAGCATCAATACTCTTTCTCCTCATTTTTACTGATTTTAAATTACATTCCAACACAAATGTGACAACTGATTTGTTATGATATTTTCCTTAATTCTTAAAAGCAAAACTGAACAAAGCAGATTAAGGCAATATAAAAAAAAAAACAAGCCCTGGTACCTTTTTTCCCCCCATGTAATTACAATTATTTGTAAAGTTCAGTCAGGAAGCTCTCAGGTACCATCAGCTGATTGGTTTCCGACTGGTGTGGTTCTCATAATTAACCAGGCATCATCTCGCTTCCAATATTCAAAGCCTTTTAAATATCATGTCAGCTCGCGTTGACATGTTGCACCTCTGCTTAGCTCTCTCTTTATGTTATGTAGGGGGGGATTACGTTTAGCCATACCAAACATGTATATCTAGCAGTGATTCATGAACCTAAATGCGTGCAGCAGATTGGAGCTGTTTTGCACAAATACAGTATTCTGGATTAGCAGCTCGGGGAAGAATTTAATCCAGATCTTTCATCATCAACATGTGGACTATATAATACCCAGGTAACTATATTATCAAAGTACATTTTTGAGAAACAAATCATGTTCAGCTTTAGAATGGGTGACATTTCTTTGGTAACAGGGTTGTCTCACGATAATGGGAACTCGTCAAATTTACCTGTTGGCTATGAACACGCTATATGAAACGCATTTTGGGACTCATCATCATCATAACATACCAATTTGATACTAACACATGATGCCAGCTATGAATTTACATCAATATTTCTGCCAGCCGTTGAAGGTTGTTAAGCTGGCCTGTAAATAACGGCTGGATGAGCTGAGCTTGGCCGGATTCAGCCTGCGCTACAGCCCTGCGACTGCTGGTAGGCACCACGGCTCGAATTCACACTTATTTCGTATTAGGCCTTTAATGAGAGGTGACAGGGGTGTACCTTGCTGAGCATTCCCCCGGGGACTAAACCAGCAGACTTAGTTCCCACCAATGAGAAAACCATTGACTTTGATCCCCCTCTCTAGTTTTATTTCAGGGAGCCTGACCCTGACCTTGCTGCTGCTTTTCCTTCTTTTTTTACATCAGAAATCAATGAAAGTGGCGTCACATAACCTGAATACTAGTCCTCGTTGCCTTAAATCAAATGGCTGCCCTAACACTCGCTGTATTTGTTTGTGTTCTTATTCCAGCATTACAGGCACCACAGACACGTATCAGAGACGTTCAAGGTCAAAGAAAGTATCATCTTGCTGAAGCAAAGAAATCCCCCTTCTGATAACAGCAAATACCAAAGCTGGTGAGGCCACAGACGCCGACCACATTTACAGAGCGAGAGAGAAAGAGAAAGAGAAAGAGAGAGAGAGAGGGAGAAACCTCAGTGAACTTTCCACACTCCGAACCAGCCTGTGATTGATTTTCTACACAGATCTCTAAACGGGTGTTACTCCCCTATCTGTAACAGTAATGAATTTCATTATAAGGCTGTGGAACACACAGAGAGAGATGGAGATGCCAGCCAATGGAAGGAGAGAGAGCATTAGAGGGAGAAAGAAAGGGAGAGGGAGGGAGGGAGGCGGGGCTGTCAGTCAGAGATTGTCTGTCAAGACTGACAGCGCATCTCCCCCCCGGCTGGATACTGAAATAACAGCCAACCGCAGAGCGATTATGAATGCTGCCTACCACTTTTAGGTAACCTACATACTGCATGGCATACAGTCATAATCATACGCTTTCTTCATTATCTGGCTATTGAGGCTGCATGCGTATTACATATGTCAGACATATGTAAATATAGAGCTATGAGCTTCCACTCTACTTCCTCCTCCGGCATGTTGTAGCCTGAGAGCTGGTAACCACAGTGACCAAAGACGTCCTGAGGCTGTGTCCTCTATCCAGGCTGGAGTGAGTCAGGACCCACGATTGGGTGACTCATTGCCTTCTTGGGGCTACAAAAAAATCCTCTCATCATTATCTCTCACTCTCTCTTCCGTTCTCTCTCCTCCCCCCCTCCCCTCCCCTCTCCTCATTTTGCACTTATCTGCTCTTCAGCCTTTCCCAGGTAAATAAAAGCCATTTGGTTTTCCGGGACCCCAGGGAAACTGTTGTCGTCTGACGCCACCGAGAGGTGTCGGGGCGTTCAGTTGCTCGCCTGTCTCCTTATTTTCATATCTACTCGAGCCTTCTGTTTGTGTGCTAAGGAAGTGAATTGCAGCCCTATCATTTTGTGGCCATTAGTATTCATGAAGGGTTGGGTCAGGTATCCCTGGAGTGATTGGCGTTCATGAATAAGCCAAATGCCACTAGAGAACTGGTAGAGAGGCTGTTTCTCTCGTTTTGTTGAAGATTTCAATCTCAAGTCGACAGCTGTATAGAGTGCGGACTGTAAGACTCAGAGGTTATTTGCAAGGATATATTGTTTATTTATTTTTTTAACATAATGTAAATCAATAGCCGGCTTCCCTCTTTCAGGACCAGCCAGCAGTCGTCAGAGCTCTGTCATTATTTATGCAAGTCCATTTCCTTCAGAACAAAATTGATTCGCCTCTATTCTCATCTTGTTGCCCCCAGAAATTATTTCCCACATGGAATATGTCACACAAAAATAGTGAGTTAACACTTCACATGACCGGCAGAGGAAATTGCTGTTTGATAAAGGAACAGTCTGTTCTACGACTGCATCAGACATGGTTAGTATTGCATGAAAACCTGATGATTGCTTTCAACAAGAGCTGAAGCTGTTTTTATATTCTACATCCGCCTTTCATGAGTTTATGTAAAGTGTCATCGTACGGCATCAAATGTAACTGTCATTATGAGACATTCAGATAATATCCAAAACCATCATTTTTTCACCTATGCAAAAAATGAATATTTTTTTTTAATTCCTATGGCTAGCAAGCTTTTATTTTTTACATTGACACTATACACCCATCTCAGTCCATGCAACTGTATAACGAAGCGCTTAAAGGAGGGCACTCCAAAAAAAGAGTTCATTTTCCCTTTACGATGAATGGGGTCGAGATCCCTTATATAGGCAAGAAAGAAAAAAAAATTAAGTAACTAGATCATTGCTTTCTTTTGAACAATTTATTTTTTTATTTTTAAGTATAATTTTTATTGTGCACTTTACTTGTCTGACTGTCACTTGTGCTCTGGTTGTAATAGCTTTATTTCTTGTTGTTTTATACATTGCAAATGTTATGTTGGTTGTATTTTCTGTTGACGACTTGTGGAAGCTAATGGGGATCCAAATAAAGAATAACTGGATCACAGATCGGGATCAACTGTATATGGAAACCAATGGCAGTATTTACATGTTGTGGATATTATGCTAAACATGTAAAATCACTGTTGTGGTAATTTAAGCCACAAGACGTGAAGCCTTTTCCAATCCCGTTGGCCGATGACGCCCCGCTAACCATAACACATCCCACCATCTCTCCTCCCTTTGTCTTTGTCCTGCTGCGTTTAATCCGTCCACTTCACTACCAGTCCTATCTCCTGTTCTCACTTAGTCACTGTAATCCCTTTATTCTGTCCTCTGCTTCAGCTTTTGAAGAGCACATTCCATTTCTGTCTTTCCATTCAGCCTCTGCTCTTACAGTTTGGTCTTTTGCCCTTCTGTTCTAAAACTCTCCCCTCTATCTTTCTTGTTCTCGCGCCCTCGTTCTCTTTCATTCAAACGTCCTTGCCTGTGCTCCCAGACAATGCTCTCAGTCTCTCTCTGTCTCTCTCTCTCTCTCTCCTCTCTTAATCACTCCCTCCTCTTGTTTAATCATTGCTCCTCAGCGGCTGTTTGCCCTGCGTCCTGTGGCAAGTGTTGTCTCTCCTCCTCCCTTTATCTAGCGCCTCGTTCTGTCCATCTTTCTCACGACCTTTCGTCCCTTCACCACAGGCTACTCTCCCCTCAAACCTCTGCTATATTCTGCACACACACACACACACACACGCATGACTGTACTTGTGAGGACCTAACCCTAACCCTTAACATGTTCATCTCCAACCCTCAGCCAATGTGTACTTCTCACCCAAGCCCATATTCTCATAAACAGCTCCTTTATTTAAAGTGAAGACCAGGCAATCTGCCCTCCCTTCTCCTTGAATAACCTTCATTTCAAGTCCAGACCACAAAAAGTAAATGCATTTTGGTATGGAGAGAAGTCTCATGTGTCTAAAATAGACTAAGGTTCCTTTAAGACTCCTATATTTGCTGAAGTTCCGGTGACACACGTTATAGGAATTAGTCTTTTATCACTGGGTGACGAACAGTTCAAGTCACATTTTGGTCATTTCATTTTGATTTAGTCAAGTTACTGTTAAGTCAACTGAATCTCTACTTGTATTTAGCCTACTCAGTGTCATTTTTAACATTTTAATGCATGCTTTTAATGCTTTTAATGCTTGCATTTTAATGCTTGCTTTTTTTTTTTTTGCAAAGAGGCGAGCCTAGATTTGGATCGGGAATTTGAGGAAATGTCATTCCGTCGCAGTGCAAATTTGGCCAATGACAGAGTCGCAAATAATGCTACCAAAACTCTTAAAACAACTCTTCACGTCTTGTGCCTAAACAAATGTATTTCGGTGACTGATTTAGTTTGAGCGTTTTCAGGGTGTTTTAGTCAGTCTTCATCATTGTCATTTGCTTGAAAAAAGGGGTGAGACACGAACATTTTGGTAACAATTTTTGTTGATTTAAGTTAACAGAGTGACCTACACTGAGATTGATCACACTGACCAAAGAATTTTATCTAGCTTGTCCTCACACATTGCTCCACTCCTGAAATTTAGTCAATTTGCATCTGCAAATCAGGAAATATTGGTGGCAAATGGTATTTGGTGCGATGACTTTGCTTATAGCAAGGGGTCTTGATGCTCCTACCGTCAACCGGACCTTACAAATATAGTGATAAAAACAAGCTCTCCCTCTCTCTCTCTCCTTCTCTCTATCTCTTTCTGTCTCGCAAACACACACATACACACACATTCACAGCGACGGCTTGTCACCTCAGTGACGTGACTGCACAGAGGTGACACTGCGTCCATCAGTCTGACAGCTGGCATTTCACAGCGATCCTCTAACTACTCACAACGCAGACAGGAGATAGATAGAAGCAGATAGACAGAGGCGGAGAGACAGAGCAAGACAGAGAGAGAGAGAGAGGGATGAAAACAGGATGAGGTTGTTCTTAGTATATAGCAATGAGCAACAAAGCAATAAAGGGCAGTACAGGCACAACCCCTGAATGAATGAAAGAATGAATGAAAGTATGAATGAATTGTGCTTTGTCCGTGATAATAAATGTAAGCCACGTAACCCCTGTCTGCCGCACAATGCAGTGCTGCGTGGTGCCTTGCAGTATAGTTGAGGGACATGCTGTGGCCACACTGAGGGACGGCTTGAAGGACAGTCTGACAACTGAATGCATCGCTGTATCTCTGGGAAGCTACTGGACAAACACTATGTAGTAAATGTAAAACATTAAACAGAAAAAATAAAAGCGCGTTTGAAAGACAATGTAGCTTATGCCAGCTTTGGGGCTCGGATCCAGAACCTCAGTCCACATTTGTGACATTGCTATTATCACAGAAATGTTCTGATGACTTATCCGGGATGGGAGTAAAGTCTCGAGGAAGCATGTATCAGGCTCTGTATTACTACACACAATCTCCTGGAGGCTCCAGAGAATATCCAGGCTACAAGAGAAAGGTGAGGTAGCAACCAGATGTGACCCCATGTGGTTTGACTTTAATTTACAGTTCAGTTTTCCTCTATACCGAGCAGCAAACGACCCTGTAAGAAAGTTAAACTATTTTATATAAAGTCCAAATCCATGTATTGTGCTCAGAGCACTCAGTGTTTTGTCTGACTATTATAAAGCTTATACATCCTATAATATGACATCAAATTTGCATAATTACAGCCTGTGTTAGGGCTGGATGATGTCTCCCAAATTGGCACATGACGATGTTGACAGGTCAGAGAGTGAGAAAGGAACTCTGCAAACTAGCCAGCTCTACTCCACTCTGTTCTTTACTATTGTTTGTGTTTGTTAACTTGTGATGGCACATGGTTATTCATTGCCATTTCCTGCACGTTCTGTCCCCATAAAATGCAAATATATGGGTGAACCAAATGACCCAAGAAGATTACATTACAAGAAAAGAGGTAAAATGAGGGTAAATATTGGTGTGGCATGAAGACAACAACTCCCATGATCCCATGCTACTTCATGTCATCATCAAACTCCGTCATTTGTTTTACTTTTGATTGAGGGACCCTTAGCTTCAGAAAAAAAAAACATGCAGAGCAATTAAATGACAACCGGAGCATAATTTTGGATCTGATATTACATTTTACTTGATCTCTAATTAGACTGTGATCTTTTAAAATAGTGTCTAATAATGTGTTAAGATCTCCATTTTGGTTTCTAGTCAGAGGATACATTGGCATAATAGTGACTAAGTATAGCATATTTTGGGTCTCATACAGAATTATATGCAGTTTCTAATCACAGCATAATTTAGGTGCATGGTGTCTAATTAGGGTATAACTGTGTATGTACACTCAGTATCCGCTTTATCAGCTCCACCTGTACAATCTATTGAAGTTCAGTGCAACAGATCTGCCATAAATTCTACCTTTTTAAGTTTATAATGTTTAGTTTTTGTTGACATCATGGAGAATTTTATATACATGAGGGGGGACAGAATATTAGAAACACCTCTCAATAAAATGCAGTCCAGTCCAACAGCAGCACTAACTATGAGCTCAATGCCAAACATAGAACTGAATGAACACCTCTATTACTGTGACAAAAGAAAATCTGAGCATTATAGGTAGCAGGAAAGGAAACTTTACGGCACAACAGTTGGATTGTACTGTATTAGATTGTACATGTGGACCTAATAAAGTGGCTACTGAGTGTATACTGTCTAACAAAGGACATATTATTTCTAGTTTTTGACACAAAGTATGACTTATTACGTCTTATTAGTGTACCATAAAATAAGACCGATAGCACCAATTGCCCAATCTCCTTTTATGATCCTAAGTATCTCTGGCAGTAAGCAGGCCTGTTAGCATTGCTAGAGTTACTAGAATTGAACTGCTGCTAACCTGCAGAATGAATTATAAGCTATTCCACATTGTTTAAGGTTCACATAACAATGAAAATGAACTGAATGGAAACAAATTAACAAGGAGGCTTGTGCATTTGTGAGTATGTTGTGACTGTGCTTGATTAAGCCCTTTCTCAGGCAACAGCCAGCCAGCGCTGAGGTCATTGCCAAGGTAGGCAGATAACAACTGCCTTTGTCCTAATGTCAGAGTCAGAGCTCCTGTGTGATGCTGCCTTTTGTTTAGCGAGGGCCACCCAGCAAGTACATTTGCAAGCACGCTGGCTGGGGTGGAACTGAACAGAGTGTAGTCCAACCACAGGCGCTGACCAGTGGTGTGACAGCCACTGCTGCAGCCACCGCAATGCTCAATGCTCCTAGTCCACACAACATCGCTCACTGCACATTATTCAGTGTGAAAGGTAATCTACATCCAGTGTCGGCAGCCTTTTAGATATCAGGTGCCAGATTTTAATTTTCCTTTTAACCATTACATCATCAACATATTCAACTCAGGATTATGAAACAGCAAACCATACATATTCAAATTCTGGCCCACATGCGGCCCACCAGGACACTGAGGATGGCCCCCTGAACAGCCAATCAAATCCTGAAGGGTATGGCCAGAATAACAATCCAAGAGTTTCCCTTTAACCCTGTGAATCCCCCAAGAGCCCATGGATAATAGCACTTTTGTTCTGAAAGGTGTTATTTCACCATCTGAACAAAATGCACTTGCAATTTTCCTGTAATTTAATTTTAAATATATAATCATAATCACACCACGACCCTTACAAGGATGAGTGGTTTGGAAAATGAATGAATGAATGAATGAACAATCATAATCAGGGCCTTTTTTTTCTGGTCATCTTTTTCTTTTTTCTTTGTTTCTTATTTGATGATTAAATTTCAAAATTTCTGTTCCTTTCTGTATTTTGTCATTTTTACTGCTTTTTGTTTGTTTGTTTTTTCTAAGTTTGTGATTTTTTTTTTGTTTTGTTTTGTTTTGTTTTTTTTTCCACCAGTTATCAAACAATTTTCGCGCCTTTTTTGTAATTTAATTTTAAATATGTAACGGTTTCGGAGTGTTAAAAAGGAAAGAAGTTACTGTTATTGTGGCCAGAGCCTTATGTCATGGTATGTTCTGCGTGTTACAGCAGAACATATGACTGGGATATATATGTTTTGAAAGGAAAGAAGTCAAACATTTCATCATTTTATCCGGTGGCCCCTAGCCCCATTTTATTTTCCAAAACTGGCTTCTGGCCTGAACTCCTTACGTATCCTTGATGTGAACAAATATGTATGCATAACAGTCTCTATATTCACTGGTCCTGCTAACCTATGCTTTTTGCTTTTTTCCCACACAGGGGCAAAAAGGTAAAGGAGGAGGGTATTTAAAAATGACTACCATGGGGCAATATGTGCTTACCATGAAGCTGCATCACCATCAGAAACAGTTTCGCAAAAAAAAAAAATCTAAATAAATTCTCCCAGACTCTCTTAAAAATGGGCCACCAGCCACTTTGCAGCAATTTTCATTTAATGCCCCTACCTAAAATGTGTGATATTGCAATAGATGTTCGCGTCATGTTCCAAGTTCTGGGTTGCACTTTTACTACAGAAGAACTTAAGCAGTACTTGTGTCGCCCTCATCGTTCCATGTGTAAACTATGGGCTTCACCCATCACTGGTGACCAACCTCAACACTCTTGAATGTTCAGTCAAATGCATTTAGACTGGCATTTTTTCATCAGTCCCAAAAACCTCATACCTTACCCTTGGGTTAATCAGAATTCTGCTTGAATAACTGTGTTGAATAAATCAATACAGTCGTTAGGGCTTTCTATCAGGTACATGTTGCAGGTGCACAGGTTTATGAGTGTATGAGGCTGCCTTTGCCATTTGGTGCGAAACAGGGAAATGTGCCCTCTCCAGCCTTGTTTTCACTTTATGTTAATGACCCCTGTGAATAGAGCAGCTGACAACTAGGGAAAAACCATGTGACAGCTTGGGAAGACAGCTGACAGGGGGGAATAAACCCCAGCGGGGCCGTCATGGGCTAGCAACCCATGGCATCAGTATTCAAGGCTGGCTCAGCATTTTGGTTACACCCGTTAAAGCTATGAAATGACAAAGAGGAAGACTACCCCTTGATTCTGAGGGAGCAGGGGTGGAAGATGTCTCACAGGCAGATAAGAGTCTTTGGCACTGCATCGGGTTTTTCCCTTGCAGCTGGCACCGTATAAGACTCATGAAGGGCCTTGAAATTCACCAAGCAAAGAAGAAGTGCTTGATAGAGGGGGTACAGGGACCCAACATTGATCAGCACTTCTTGAGGAGTCTGTGAAGTCACTCGGATGAAGTCAAGCGATAGATAGCAAGCCACAGCTTGTTGGATATCAGTACCCCTGTAAGTGAGGAGGCAAACACTGGCACTGAGACACATGGTATAGAGGGCAGACAGGTCAAGCAGCAAGGAAGGAAAATACCCTTGAGTGAAATGGCAAAGGACCAAGTTGGCAATCTATTAATACTTGTGAGAAAGCCCTTGTTGCATGATGTCACTGATGCACATGTGGGCCCTAAATTAATACGCTGTTATTAAAGGAGCCCTCAGCCCAGCTCTAACAAAGGCAATTATCTTTCATTTCCTTGTTCAGTGCCCTGCATGAATGTGAAAGAAATAAGCAAGGAGGATTTGGCAGCACGGTGTGTGATAACATCGGCAGCTGTACTGTAAGTGCTCACCAGCGTCACTTACTGTTGAATTCCTGCGATTTATGCATTTATTGTTGCTACTCAATGATTCTAGTTTCAGCTAGTCCCTTGCTATTTTTTTTTTTTTTTTTAACAGGACCACACAGTCACGTAAATGGGCAAAAAGTAAAAGGGTAAACGAGTTTTAGTACCCCACAGCACAAAGTGACCATAATATAACCAATGACTAAACAACTGTTTGGAAACAAATACTCCCCACCCATTCCAATTTTAAGAGCCTCCAAGTACCACCGCCCTCCTGTACATATTTTCAGCTACTCAAAGATGGCGGACTGTGAATAACCAACTGTAAAGGCTAAAAGGCATTTTTAAGCAAATAATAGTATTAACATTTGCATCGTGAGACTTTAAGGAAACAGGCCTGGACCACTTTAGCTCTTTTGGAGAAGGCCAACATGAAGGTGAGACGATATAAATACCAATATAAATTACCAAATATAATTACCAAATTTTACCAAATGTACTATTCCTTCAGTGTCCCTTTAAGGTATTGTCATGTGAAATATTCTCTCTCTCTCTCTCAGGTTCTCAACCTTCACTTTTTATGTCTTAGGAAATATTCACACTTGGTTCATCTGAGCCTCTCAAGCAAACTCAATCTGATTTTATATAATTTGGAAATGGGGTATTATTTGGCCTCATCCACATCCCCATTAACTTGCCATGCCTTTCAAACTGGCACAGAAAGTGCCAAGAGAGCGAGATGTGTGGGAACCCTCTGTATTCTGTAGATGAAGCATACCTCTGTGGAGCCCTGCTTGAGGAAAACACTGATGCACTCATACAGCAGGCGGTGCAGTGGCAGTCATAAGCATGGACAGCATTCAAGCTGCACCCAGAAGGCATCCACCTTCAGTACAAGTACAGTAGCTTGGTGGTTTTCTAACTATAGCGGTTAAGTCAACACATGAATTAAATATGTTGCTCAGCAGTTCCCTATAACAACACCACTGTGCTGCCACAGCACTTTGGTGTTAACAGGTGGAGCTTTTAAAGTCAACATAGTGTTACTCATTCCAATAATGCATACCACCCCAGCCCCCAAGCATCTAAAGCATTCTTGTTTACCCATGTAGGAGCACGTTAATTGATCCTTGTGCACAGTTGTAATGGTATGCTATAGAAGGAGCAATTCCTGAGGAAAATGTGTATGATTGCTGTGAGCTGCAGAGCTTGGCATTGTTTTGAAATGTTCTCCAGGGCTTAACATTATGCATTTGAAGAGGTATATGTAGTAAAACTTTTGGTTGAGTTATGTTTGCATTTAAATCAGTATAGTGAAACTTTTGGTTGAGTTATGTTTGCATTTAAATGCAATTCATTGTCTTTAGTGCCCCTCCTAACTCAAAGTAGGATTTTATCGTTATGTGGTCCATCATAATTCTTTTGCATTTGGATGCATTTGGATATTTGGATGCCTGGATGAAGTTTCAACTGTAATTTAAGTCTGTTGTTAATACAGTGGACGTGTGGTGGGAGCTGCTCATAGGCTTATTTGTACCGTCTAACTCAAGCTATGAGTCAGCTAACATAAAATCATAAGCTCATAAGGGAATTCAAAATTTTAATCATTAGGCCTAATGATTAGGTCAACAGTTAATACACAATAGTAGCAACATAGGCCCGTTGGCTACCATGTATTCTGTCATGCAGAAACCATAGAAGCTCATGAGCTCATGTACACTTTATCAACATGACATGAAGTATAAATGTTACCATTATGAAAGTGCTTTCATCTGATCAGCATGGTGTACTGAGTATTCAGCATATGTTACACAGTTGCTATTCATTCTATATATTGGAGTGGATGGAGCCTCATTGGCTACCATGTATATTGTGACTCATAATTAATACATTTCATGAGCAAGTCAAAGTAAGCATTTTGAAATTTAAATGAAGACTCTACTGTAGCCTAAACAATTGAGTTAAACATGCAATGTGGGTGAAAAGGGCATCATTGACCTCAATGTATTCTATAACTCATAAAATGTATATGTTGCCATGTTGAGAGTGAACACATTTGATCAACATGTCATACTGAGCATTTTGAAATTGAGTAATAAGCTATAAGCTTAGCAATAAGCTATTGCTCAATTATAAATACAACTGGGAGTGAATGGGGTTTCATTGACATCAACTTATTGTATATCTCTGTATACTTTATAATTTTGTAATTGTACATGTCATCACCATGAGACAATGCATGTTTGATCAACATGTCAGGATATTGTATTTTGAAATTTGAATGGTTTCTATTGTATACAGTGGCTGAGTTCTAAATACATGCATGGGATATTTTTAAAATGTCCATAACTCAAAAGCTATGATGATTATTAATAATAAAAGTCACAGCATAAGTCTACAAAGAATTCTACATGATTTGATGTATAGGATGTCTTGGTAGATAAAAACTATATGTTTTGAGTGAAAAAGGTGTCAGTGCAACAAGCAAACTTGAATTGTTTCACATCATCGAGGTGAGCAGAGAATAAGAAGAAGTCAAAACTGAATAAGTTAGTGGGGCAGCAGTCTGCAAAAATCCCCTTAAATTGTTCAAATCTCTCTTCACCATGGAGAAAAGTGGTAGTCTGAAAGTAACAATGCAGAGGCAACAAAATCTCCTACAGTCAAGTCACACACATGGAGGCATGGGAAAAGATGTGAAATGCAGTAGGAACTCTAATTCTGAAAATGAATTGTTTGGAAGTCAGTTTGGCTGATTTGCCTTGTCAGTGCAGCGGGAAAACATCTCTTTAGTGTGTTACCACAGAGGTTAACAAAGTAATTATAGAACCATCTACTTCACACATCAAAACAAAAAAGCAGCACTACCTGCATTTTCAGGGTGCTTGTATCACACATGCATGATTTGGCACCACATTTAATCAGCTGAAAACCGAGGAGAGCATTGTCTCCTCTGTTTTGCTACTGTGTTGCATGTCTATGTTATATTAGACCTTGAAAAATGCATTTTGTTCAGTAGCACACAGCCTTCAACGGATGGATTTCAGAAAATCTGACTAAAGCCCATTTCTAAGACATAACAATATACTTCACAACATTGAAACTTACCACAGCATGTCAGCGCCTATAAATTTGTGTCATGGCAGGGTGCACAATTTCCTCTGTAGCATTCAAAATGTAATGGAGGTAATCATTATGCCATCAAAGTGGCCTGTGGGTTGGGAAAGGCGGTGGGGAAGGATTTGCCTCCTGTCCATCTGGGCTTACATGTGCAATATGACAGCTGTGAACACGACAGCGCCCAGTGCAAAAGGGCTGTTTGCTAAGCTGGCTCATAATCTAACATAGATGGGGCCGAAGTACAACCAAGAAGTATCAGAAAACTTGTACGGCAAAATTTTGTGCGTTGATGAAGAGCAAACTCCAACAATACCGGAGAAGAAAGAGGTTCGGAAGATGGCACACTGTGAACTGTGCAGACAAAAAGCAAATTCAGATTCCTGTCTGTATAGCCCAACAGAGGAGTGTAAATTCATAAAAGTAAGAACTGAACAGAACATACAGTGTGAATGCATCTCAAAACTCCTCTACATGTGAGTAGGCACTGCTTTCCGTACAGTATAAATAAATACTATACACTATATACATAGTAACCTTTTAATTCACTGTTATATAGTAACCTTTTAATTCAAGGTTACTATATATATATATATATATATAGCAACCTTTTAATTCACTGTTTAAATATCTCTTCTGTCATTTATTCCTTATATTCCTTATTAGCGCATATCAGATCAGATAATGTGTGATATGCATGTGTAAACAGAATAATTCAAAGAACTTGTAATTGACTTTTTTTCTTGTCTTTGTGTGTGTAATCAACTTGTGAATTTTTATAGAGATATCTGAAAGTAAAATTTGGAACCCCTTTTCCCTGTGTGTTAAAAACAGTGTTTTTTGGTATTATATGGTCATAAATAGGTGATTTTCAAAACTTTCCACCAATGGGATTTCTTGGGACTTTTTTCCCCCTCACTCAGGACAAACTGAGGATACAAAATCATTTGAGTTTGCTT